>NW_017728947.1:45553247-45564601 GCF_001723895.1 Crocodylus porosus | reverse complement strand
GTCGGAGTTTTGACTGGAAAAGGGCCAATGTGGTTCCCATTTTCAAGAAGGGGAGGAAGGAGGACCCGGGCAACTATAGGCCAATTAGTCTCACCCCAGTACTCTTTCCTGCCATGGCAGGGGGTCGGACTAGATGATCTGCTCAGGTCCCTTCCGACCCTAGAAACTATGAAACTATGACTAAGAGTATGTCTCCATTACGATCACTGCTGTAATTGTGGTATAGTGTAGGAATGTCTGAGCTAGCTTTAAACTTGTTAAGTATGTACTGGTAGCAATTTAGCTTTAATACCATGGGGCTGTGTACAGGCTGCTAATCCTGTAATTACTTCAGTGGCTGGCTTGCACTGAGCTTCTTGATTCACAGCTCCCCACACCTTGAAACATGTAGTGCCAACTGCATGCCTGGGCATCCCATTGCATGGTTTAAATTAACATCTGCTGGGGGCAAAAACATCTAATTACTGGACAAAATCAGATACTTGTTAGGATTGTATAGGGCAGGGATTGGCAAGCTGTAGCCCACAGAGCCATTTAATCCTGCCTGCAGATGTGGGACTTCAACAGCTTGAATAACCTACTTTGGATCAGATCTGGGAGGACTTAAAGTAGGCAGGTACTTGGACGTGCTGTCACTGCCACTTTCCCCAGTGGCTACACAGGGGAAGTACCCAGCACTGTTTCTTTTTTTTCCTGGCACAGGGAGGGTGGCACAGGGAGGGTGTCCACAGCTAGTGCTTTTCTTTGCAGCAGCAGGGGGCTTCAGTAGCTGTTGCTTTCTCTTGCCTCTGTGGGGATGAGTACCAGCCAAAAAAGGTGCTGACCCCTGGTATAGGGAACCAAAAATCAGTTGAGAGTTAAGATTCTGCATCATGTGAAGGGCCCATGAATATTATTTCTAGAGAATTTAATTCAAGTTTTTAGGAGAACAGTTTTTCTTTTTTGGATTTCTGTGCTTACAGGGGGTGCTCACACATGGCTATTTCCTGGTTAAAAAGGCCTGTTCTTATTTTACATGACTTGGATTAAAAAATGTGCAGTCTTTTCTATATTTTTCTGTCACTAAAACTCTCTAGACATTTTAAATACAAAAGATGCTCACAAAGTTGGCTTACCCATCTTTGGATAGAGATAGCAAGCATTAAGTTTACTTTTTACTATACCATTACATTTCAATTATTTCCCCACTTTCTTTGAAGCATTTCTTCAGACGGAGAATTTTTTGGAATCCTCTTTTTTGTTCTTGGTTTGCCATTTGTCAGTTCAATTTCTTGTATAATAAAGAATAAGTTTATTGTGCTTTGAAATGTGTTATTTATAGGCAGAAGGCAAGGTAGAGGTATACCTTTATAAACTAACTTAAAGAGGATAAATTCTCATGATCCAGAGCTACTTGTCGGCTGTAATGGTTGCCTGGGGTTTTGGAAGTATAATCTGTATCAAAAGGGATACAATCTAAACTGTTTCCCTTTTTGGCACGAAGCTGAGAAGCTGTGGGGGTGAAGGGATGGGGGTGGTCTTGCTTGAAAGATGAGGAAGAACAGCCCAGTTTAATGGATCAAAGAGAGCCAAGTGCACATTTTGGTGGTAAAATACTGTCTGTTACACTTCTCTGACCTCTAACCTCTTGATTTACATCCGTTATTGAGGTGCCCCAAAACAAAAGTAGTATTTTAGAAATAGCTGTACATATAATGTAAATAGGGATCTTACCTTCTTTGTAACAGCATTTCATTTACACAGCAATTTTTATTTTATTTTTTTGCATCTACACCAGGGGAGCCCAGCTGGTGGCTGATGAACCACATCCAGTCTATGAGGAGTTAAAGTGCAGCCTGTGGGCTCCCACTAGGCTGTCACTTCCCCAATCACTCCTGTATCTGGCAGCAGCAGCAGCCTGGGACAGGAGAGCATGGCAGGAGGGGGCCTGGTAACCTTGCTGCCCATTTGGAGAGGGAAGGGGAAAAAGGGGCTCACAGCAGTGGTGGTGGGGCCGTAGGGGTGGATGGGCTCTCATGGCAGCAGGGGTGTGGGGCCTTGCCTGTATGGTGGCATCAACAGTGGATAGGATGGCCATCATAGAGGACATTCCGTTTTTCTGCTACTGTCCTCTATTGATACGAAACTGGACGCCTTTATGTCCTCTATTTTTCTCTTCAAGAGAAAAATAGAGGTCGTAAAGGCATTCAGTTTCATATCAATAGAAGGCAGAGGACAACCAGACTGTCCTCTATGATGGCCATCCTACAGTGGTGGGGCTTATACAGCAGTGTCAAGTTGTGGGGGCTCACCCATGTGGCAGCAGGAGTGCTCAAGCTGTTCGCCCTCAGCTGTATGGTGGCAACAGCAGGAGGGCTTGTGCTGTTGACGTGGCAGCAGCAGAGTGGGATGGCATAGGGGCACTCCCATGTGGCAGCAGCACCAGGGGCTTATGCTGCTTGTGTGATCAAGGGGCTGTATATGTGGCCCCCATGGCATGCAGCCTTCACAGTGTGTGGTATGGAGGTCCCATCTGCTCTTAAATTGGACAGCCCTTATTTATGCAAACATTTCTTTGGTTGATGTGCGTCTCTGAAGAACTGTTTTTAATCTCATTGGTCAGCTTCTGACATTGCATATTCTTGTCCTTTAGTACTGATAATGTTTTAGTTTGAGGGGAAAGAGTTCTAGATACCCAGTTGAAAATGGATGGAGAAAATCTAGTAGTGGTGAAGGCTTGAAGGTTGGTTTTCAGGTCACTACTCTTTATTATCTATCTCTGTTGTCATTCTTAGTATCTACAACCTGTGCTTTGGTGAAGTATTCCCCCTAGGTGGAATACTGTTTCTTTTTTTTTAATACTCAGATAGTGTAAGTATTGGGAAGCACTTCTTGCTTTAAAGAGGTTGATACGTATAATATAAAATAAAACTTTAGTTTTTGTATTAGCTGTTGCTACAGTTTGATTTCACATTTTTCACTTTATTTCCATGGGGTTTTTTGGGAAGGAACTCCTCTTTTTTTAATATTTGAGTTTGATAAGTGAGCCACTTAAGTAAATCTTTCATTTAAGGGTTTGTGGGAGTTGCTTTTTTAATACATGTAGTAGGATGAAAAAGGCTGACTCCGCTCTAATAAAACTAAAAGTGCAAGATATCATTTGGAATATGGGGAAAATAATTTGGTTACTATGAAATACTTTGGACATACTCATTTGAAATAAGGAGCGCTGATTAGGCAGTAATATACTCCACACACACACACAACTATCCCCAAAGACTTTTGATAGATAAGGTACTAACAAAATCAAATTCCATTATTCTTTTTACTTCAAATTGATTTTGTATGATAATAGGCTGGCAAGGTTCTTTGGGTAGATGTGATATTTTTTATTAGACCAGCTGAGTAGTTGAAAAAAAGTTCTTTGCAAGTTTTCAGGTGCAGTCACCTTTCTTCAGGCATAGGAAGTCTTTCATTCTTTTTTTATTAATGTTATTGAGTTCTAGTAAAAAGTGAATTGTGGAATAGGCACTGCCCTAATTTGGGCAGTGTTGAAAAGTGTTGGCTGTCCTATTATACATCACATCAGAAAAATGTTAATTAATTTTGGGTTCTATTTTTCATGTAAGACATGAAGTACATTCTCTTTTGCTTTTTGTAATGGTGATTCTTTTTGAATTTTAGAAAATAATCTCTAAAAAATGCTTACATTTTCTGATGCTTTTAAATAAATTAGTACCAGTTATGAAATTTGCTTGAAATTCACCTTAAAATTAATGTTCTGAGTTATGTGCTCTTTTTTTTAAGGGTCTGCTGTAGCTTAATGGCTACAAAGTACCTTCTTCTATAGAGGGGTGGTTTTGTTTGGTTTGGGGATTATGTGACTTTTGTTTGTTTTTGTCAGCAGCATTCCTTGTCACTGAAGTCCTTATGGGCACAGCTACATGTGCAATTAATGCGATTGAATAAATTCTCATGTAATTTGAGCTAAACTAATCCAGACATCACTGTCTGCACATGTGTTTAATTGCAGTAATTTACTCCACCTTTGGATAGTACTCTTGTCTGATGGGACTCTCCGACAGCACAGTAAATTAGTCCACACTGGCCTAATTGCACATGCAGATGATGATGCTTTATTGCACAGCAAATTAGTCTACTGTGCAGTAAAGCACATGTAGATGTGCCCTATGTGCATTAAATATTAAAAGCATGTTTAAGCTAGTTTCTTACATTTTCTGTAATTTCTGAATCTTTTTGAATGCCTAAATCGAGTATGATATTATCTTTCATCTTATACTTCCTGTAATATTCCTTGCATTTGAAATTGTGCAATGACCAGTGTGATGTTCCTCTCATTCCTCCAATTTAGGGACATAGTCAAAATATGAACACAGAGCTACACAGACTACTCAGTGTTTGGACTTCTCCTTGACAAATGGCAGTGAAATGCAAAGAAATTAGTAACATAAGAGTGATGTGTGGTACCCATGATGATTCAGAAATAATGTGCAAGACAAGGATTTCTTATGGTTATATCTTTTTACTGGATAAACTATATAGTTGGGATAAAGTTAGGCAAGCTTTCAAATGCAGGACACTCTTTGTCAGGTCTCTGATTACAGGAAGCCAAGCATAGTAAGGGCATGGGCCTGTGCTGTACCTTGCTTTCTGTGATCAGAGATCTGATAGATGAGGTTTCCTATAGAACCTATCTCTATAGCTATCTCTATATTGATATAGATATTAGAAAGACCATATTTTTTATTTACCAGAAAATTACAAGGATCAGCTGTTCACTGAATCCTGGAGTATAGTTTTTGATCGGTCTGAATATTTTCTTGGAGAATATGGGTATAAACATACATACTTTTTAGTTGCTTTAGAGGGGAAGGAGAGTTGCTACTTGGGAGTGCTCTGCAGTTGTTACAACCCAACTAATCTGCCTGATCCTGTAGCAATACAAGTTACCTAAATCACCCAAATTTTAAGCCTGAATGAAGTAGTAGCGTAGCCATTCATACCCGTTCTTCTAGCATCCTCTTCTGCAACCCTTTGTGCATATAGTTTCACAGAACTTTGTAGGAAGATGCTGGAGGTGTAAAGGGTGGTAGAATTTGGAGGAAGTGATGTTGGAATGCTAGTATTTGTACTGGTGCAGAGTTGCGAGTTGTATTCTCTGCTGTGGGGTGTCTGTGGTAAGGTGTAGAATGTATCAATTGTTGGTTCCTTTACGATTTTATTTTTTCTTCTTCACTTTCTTGCTTTCTGGTTTGTGTTTGATTGGCAGTTTAAGGATGGTCTACACCAGACATGGCCAACCTGTGGCATGGGTGCCACAGGTGGCACAGGCAACCTCTGTAAGTGGTACACAGTAGACTGGGGAGGAAACAGGCAACACAGTAACAGAAAGTAGAGTATCACGTTGGGCAAAGAGCACAGGAAAGGAGGAAGAAAGCAGAGCAGCAGATCAGGCAGGGACCACAGGGCTGGAAGCAAAAAGCAGAACAGTTTGAGCAGGGAAAGAGGGAAAGGGAATTGAATTGTTATTTGGGGAGAATGCAGGGCTGATGTGGCACACATGCCAAAAAGGTTGACCCCCATTGGCCTGTCCAATAAGTCTTTGTATATAGTTTATACGGAAGTGTCTCAACGGATTTGCACTGTGCGGTATGTCGTTCTCTTAGATTTTTTAAGTAACTTTCCAACTGCAGTTTCTGTTAGTTGTAGGTGAAGTTGCATAGCTTATTGCAGCTTCAGGTCATCAGCCTATTCAAAATAGCTAATTCAGAAAAGTAGTTTGGTAACAAAATAGTTCACCTACTTTGTTCTGTGACGTTTAGCTTTCTTGATTGCACATTTATGTGTAAACGGTTAAAATGTGTTAGAGTCTTTTGTCAAGAGAACCATTATGAAAATAAGAGGTTTGTTATGATCAATGCATCCAGTGTTTCACCTTTCTAGGCAAAGGCTTTTCTCCCTGGCACGGATCCATCTATCACATTCACTCAAGCCAAGGACTGACTTGTAGTAAAAATAGTAGGCTGACAGTAATCGTCCTAGAGCTGACCTTATTTGGCATGCCTGTCAGCACTGAAAGAAATTTGACTCTGTGCAGCAATGAAAAAGTATGCTTCGAAGATCCTAATGCAGGGGAATAGATTTATGGTTTTAGGGTTTTCTTTTTGTGTATTTGTTTTTGGGTTTTGTTTCTGTTTTATCTTTGCTTTTTTGGTTCTGGTTGTTGAAAATGTTAAAAAGTTTCATAGGCATATGAATGTAATTGTGCAGTAACGTCAAAGGTTAGAGGCTTGTATGTGATGCTTATGGGCATTTTGATTTGGGAAGGATTGATTTAATAGATTTTTGTAGTCAAGATCAATATGTGAGGTAAGAACAAGTGTGAGAGTTAAAGCATGCAAGGTAGCTTTTTGTCATTCCCAAGTGAGTCTCCATATTTTAGGATCATAACCTTTATCAACTGAGCACTCAACCCCTCTTTTTTCCACTTCTGAGGATCTACAGATAGTAGATCCTCTGTTTTAAGCCTTTCTTCTCCTGATGATTCTAAGGCTTTCTAGATGAATAATAGTATAACTAGTTCAAATCCTAGAACTTCTTTTAAAATTTATATAGGATGCTCACACGCTGCTTGACATTGGGGTACTAATGATACTATCACTAGAGCATTCTAACTGTAGGAATTAAGAGCCATGGACTGGAAATTGAACTTTGGTCTCTTTCTTGGTAAAGCAAATAACTCCTAGTTGACCACAGCATAATTTAAAGTAACTTGTTCAATAGCATGTGATGATAATTTTACTTTTAAGTATTGAATTAGAACCATGAGATAGGCAAACACTTCCTTTACAATTCCTCATAGTGGTAAACCTGTTTAATTGTTATTTTCCATGAGAGCAAGAGGCTGGAGAGAAGCATTTTGGATGCATCTGGGATGAGGAAACAAATACTATATGATCCAAGAGCTGCAGTTTGTCAAAACGGAAACCAAGCAAGCGAAAAAGAAGAAAAGAACTGTAAAGTTTATGTAATACACTATTAAGAGTTCGAAAAAACCAGCACGTAAACTTGCAGAAGTGAGTTTTGTTTTCCAAACTCTATTTTTAGAATATTGAGGGTCCTCAAGGTGTTGCAGCATCTTTTCCAGGGATAGCTTCATTTCTGAGATATATGTTGGGATCCTATGCAACATGGGAAGATCAACCTGGGTCTTCAGGCTTTCGTACAAAATTTTTCCCAAACTATTGACAGGCTTGTCCCCAAGTTACTTAGAAAATAATGTAGCTTTCTTCTTGACAGTCTCATCCATGCAGACAGCCTTCATCACATTAATGTGGTGTTCTTTCCTGATAAAACAGTCCTGAGGCCATCTTTCGACTTTGATCACAAGAATACAGAATCCCACCTGAGACAGTTAACTTCATTATTTATAGGGACCTACATAAATCACAGTGAGACTAAACAATTTTCTCTGGTTGGTTGCAGCATAAAGAGCAAATTTCATGGATATTTCCCAGTTGTCTCTGCCAGCCCCGCCCCTTGGCGCTGATTAATGGAGAGGCCCCAGTGGGGGAGGTGGGGAGGGGACAGCCGTCTTCTTGAGTGCTGGCTGGCTTTTGTGCGGCCCCACCCCTCAGCGCTGATTGGTGGAGAGTCCCCGCCAGGGGGAGAAGGGATGTGGGGACAGGTGCCATCTTGTCTGCTGCCCTTCGTTCCGCCATGCCAGTCAGCGCCTTCCTCCCCCCACCTACCCCCTCTTCCCCGGGTGGGTTGCAAGGCTGGGCTGTGGCAGCAAGGACCACTGGGGAGCCAACATTTTATTTTTAATAAGTTTTTTGGTTTGTGTTTTTTTTTAAGTAGATTTTGTGAACAATCCTGCATTTCATGGTTTCCATGAAATCATAAATTGAGTAGACCCCTAATTCTTTACTTTCGTCTGAAATTCATCTGTGGAAGAAAGTCATATAAATTATGCTACTATTTGATGCTATTAATATTTTGTCTGTACAAAATAAGTAGGAGAAATGCTAATGCTTTATTAGTTTTATACAGGAAGTTTTTAGAGAGCTGAAAAAGTTCTAAGGCAACTATTTCCAGGTGGATTAATTGCACTGAAGTTTTTAAAATCCTCTTGCTGCCAATAAACTCCCACCGATGAGGAATTGACTGCCCCTACCAGGTGCATGGTCTCATTTTAAGCAGAGAAGCAAAAGGTATCTTATGATTAAACAAGCAGGTTATTTATTGACTTCAGTACATGCCTTAATAAAAACAAAGAACTAATATTTGCCTCATTCTTTATTCCCCATTTTTCAGAACACTGAAGACCTTTTCCTGTTCTAACTTTTTGTTGTAATTAGAATTTTTATTTTTTTTATATAAATATTAATGTATGTGGTTTTCCATAACCTTTTATTTATGTACATAAAGGAAATAGTTTGCTTTCTTATAACCTTTTATAGAACAAATTTGAATGATTCTGAAATTGTGTGGCTTTGTAAAGATTATTTTTTGCCTTTAAATGTCACAATAATGGATATATTTTTATATTTCTTTTTCCATTTGTGTGGGGATCTTTCACTGCCTTCTACTTTCCATTTTGTGATGGTTTTGGTAATTCATTCCTTTTCATTTCTAGAAGTATTTAGCTTCTAGAAACTAACCAAACCAAATATTCATATAATTTAGCTTGAGAAATCATTGCCCTGAAATGAGACGTTCACATTCACTCCTAAAAGCTGGGGCTGGGACTAAAAGTTGAACAGTCCACAGTTCACAGCCCAGAGGTTGCAAGTTCGAAGCCACAGCAGAAGCACTCAAGGCACAGCCTGTCAGATCCCAACAAATCTGGGAATTCTGTTAACTACCTTGTCACAAAGACACAAAAAAAGAGACGGGAAGGACTCCTAGAAGGTGAGCTGCTGCATACAGAACTTAGTCCAGCTATTTAATTAATACAGCAACCTATAAGCAAAAAGTGTATACTTTGGAAGAATTCCACATAAGTAAATATTCATTAGCACCTTCCCTACTGCAAGCTGGTCTGAGTTAACTTGAA
The DNA here is from genome assembly GCF_001723895.1 of Crocodylus porosus. Lineage (NCBI taxonomy): Eukaryota > Metazoa > Chordata > Crocodylia > Crocodylidae > Crocodylus > Crocodylus porosus. Next base: position 45,555,543 of record NW_017728947.1, on the reverse strand, counting down.
TTTTTTTCAGGATCCTGGCATCTACAAACAAGTTTCTGTTTCAAATCCTATGGCATCTCAACCCACATTAAAATTAACCTGAGATTTTCTGCAACAAGTTCATTGTGGATGCATCTCCATTTTGGATCAATTCTTCCACCTCTGGCAGTTCTCCCAATTGCTATCCCATATGTTCACTCAGCACTTTGTTGTTAATTGTGCAATGTTTTTAACTTCTGTGTTATATAACGATCAATAAAGTCTTCTCTTATTTACAACTGGATTAATTAAAATATGCAAATGTGATACCTGGTTCCCATGAATGGTTACAATGCATTCTGGAAAGCCCAACTGCACAAATCTATACAACTTTAAGCACTTTCCCGATAGCAGCATATGTGTCCAAAACAACTGATTTATCAACACCATCCTAATTAGTTACTACTTGATAACAACCAGGATGGCAAGTTTCTGGATACTGATGGCCATACACTCTTCCAAACTGAATGGAAATCGTAGGTGGGTATTCTAGCATTGGAGCTCCAGGGTCAACTCTATGCAGATTTTTAGGAAGGTGACCCTTAATATTCTGATAGCACTTTGAAAATGATGCTGGCTTTTAAAGCCAAGAAGGATAATGGAATGAAAGGAAAAAAAACAGAATCAAGGGAACTTTTTTAGTTTGACTTTTTTTTTTTTTCCAGTAGGTCTCTCACAACACTCTGTCCCCCCCTCAAAAAAAACCCAGCCCCCAAAACAACAAAAACCAAACAATTCTTAGAATGGAGAATGAATATGGCCTAGCTACATTACAACGTACTACGGGGTGCCCAATCAGAATTATTTCTCTTGCGGCATTTGGTTCATCCACACATTAAATTTTTACCTTTCACATTTTAAGCTTTTTGGGACAAGGATCTCATTTATTATGTTTATACAATGCCTAGCTCAATGAGACTTACAATGGTTCCAGTCTCCGGAGACCTGCAATTTAAACATTAAATGATAATACATGATTAAAATCATTCTTAAATATTCTGCAACTCTGTGTTACAAATAAGCCATATGTTTTAAAAATCACCCTGGAGCTCTTATTTCCCTAAGGGAGCAGTGGAGGCTAGTTATTAAAAAAGAGTTCAAGCTAATTATGAAGATTCAAAAACCAAATATTAGCTCAAGACTTGTAGTCCTAAATGACTTAGCAAACACTTCTCCATCTGTGATATATATAATGCAGACATCTCAATGGAAACAATAAAGCTGACCAGGCTAACAGTAAAACTCACAAAGGCGTAAGAAAACAGAAGGACTCTCTCAGAAGGCCTACAGCCACACAATTCAAAGAAGAACAAGAAACAAAATAGGAAGATGTATTAAAGACCGAATGATTCTAAAGTTCTAATGAACAAACCTAAGGCAAGCCATGTCTGGTGTCAAGATACCATGGCAATACAAACATTAAAAATACATTACCAAAGGAGTCATGTGATGTTGCTGGGGAAAATGGCTGCTTTGAGCTAGAGCTTCAAGAAAATCTGGCACAATCCAAAGGCATCACCTCTCCCTGACCCCTTTCAAGCTTCAGAAATATTTTCCCCTAAATGTTAGAGGGCAGCTGCATATAAGGAGACACATATGAGAAGCTATTTTCTCCAAAGGAACTCCCAAGAAGAAGAAACTGCCAAGCAGCACGCAGAGCCTGAAGAATCAAAGATGGCTACTGGGGCTGGAAAAAAAGCCAAAAGGCAGAAACACAGAAGAGCAAAGCAGCTTTTATCACCACAGGCTACTTCGGTGAGTTCACATCACAAGTCAGGTTTCTCAAATCTTTTATAGAAGTAAAAGTTTGATAAAAAAATATATCAGAGATGGCAGAATTTAGAAACAATTTACAGCTATTGAGGAAAAACATGGAGAAAGCTTCAAGCCAATACAGAACTCCCAAACAAAATAAATTTGTTAAGGAAAAAAAGGCAAAAAAGTTGCTCTCAGAAAAAAAAAATGGAGATTTGGAAAACCATTCTGATAGGAACAAAAGTCAGAAGCAAGGATCTCCCTGAAAGGTAGAGAAAGGGGGCCTTACTAAATTCTGAAATGAAGCAATCAAAACCTTTTTAGAACTTGCTAGAAATGGAATATTGTTAGAAACGGAGTATTGTTAGAAATGCACAGCTTGCATCTTGCACCCGATAAGAAAGAAACACTGTCAAGGACTTTTTTCCTTGCCCAGCCTTGCCACAGCTTTTCTTATACTAAATCGCAGACTCTCCCCCAGCTTCTCCCTAGTCTTTCTCATGCAGATTACAGAAGCTGGAAT
>NW_017728947.1:45508969-45553147 GCF_001723895.1 Crocodylus porosus | reverse complement strand
AAATACAGCCTGCAAAATTCCTTGGTGGGTTCAGAGTAATCTGAGTTTTTGACTCTGCTCTGACCCTATTTGCAAATACACCTTTTGTGCCATCTAATGAGTGTGTGTCTGTGATTTTGGTGGCCTCCAGAGAAACGAACCGCTTTAAGCATCAAACTGAAGACAAGCTCACCAATATCCGTAGTCAGAGCACACAGATCTTGATGTTCCTTCCCACAGAGAGTGATCTAGATACAGAATTCTCAGAATGCATTACTTTGCAAAAACAAAAAGACCAGATTATGAAAAGATCTAGAGAGCTCTATGCAGTTAAATTGGATAGATACAAAGAACAGATTTTCCAAGATATATCATACTCCTCTCTAAAGAAAAAGACAAGAGCGGGAAGAGATCACAGCCTGTCTCCAAGAAGCAAAAATAAAATATAGATGGGGCTATCCCTCTAAGCTCCTATTTGCTCAGGAAGGATAACAATAGACCATTAAAGATAAGGCAGGAATCACAGTACTCAGCAGATTAAAACTTCTGAAGACAACTCTGAAGCACAAGCAGTTTCAAATACAGATGTTGAAACGAAACAAAAAGTGAAAAATTGTCAACAAGAGACAGACCTTGAAGAATACAGATAGGAAACTGAAGACTTTTAAAGCTACTAATTTGCAAGACCTGCATGAACATGAATAGGAATGGATTTTCTTCATGTAAAGTAAGTTCTGGTTATGTTTGGAACACTACCTGATGTGATTTGGATAGAAAAACTTGTGTGAGGTTTGAAACATTAAAGTGAGGACCTAATTTTCTAAAACGAGGGGAGGAAAAAAGAAGAAAAGACTCAAGAGAGAAGGTGGCAGGAGGGGAGACATAAGTGTGATTTGAAGTGGAGTGGGCTCTGGGGGAAAGACCGGCCTGTTATCTGGTTTCCTCCCTCCACTGGATCTGATCCTTTAAGTCCATAAAATAATGCCATAATTTCATCCAAGGTAGCAATCAGTGGGCCACCATGGAGTTCACCATACCGGAAAGTCAGGTAAACTACTGACCTTACTTGAGGCAATGAAGTACCTTTCCACTTTAGGGTGGGGAGGTGGGGATGGGAAAGGGTGGACGCTTTAGTAGGGCTTGTTTGGGGACACAGGGAGGGAGAAGTTAGGAAAGCACAAAGCTCTGATGATATTTTTGTAAATTAAAGCCAAGGACAGATGGCCAAAAGGGCCAAGGCTGAATCGATTCAACCTTCACAGGTTAGTCTCAGCTGCATAGATTAAACCAACAAACAAGTGAACAGACTTCACTTTTGATTGTGGAAATGCAACCACATGCCTGTAGTGGTCCAGGTCAGAAGTCAAGGGGCACTACAGCATGCCTCTGCTCAGCTAGAGTGGACCGTATGAACCAAGGCTAGCCCACCCACCCTGCAAAGTGGGTTTGTGACAGAGGTGCGAAGCATCCTGGGATCCTGAGGGACTGAGAGTTAACTTGAAGCTGGAGGAGATCTGGGGCAAAAGTTCAAAAAAAAACAATTTAACCTAAAGCCATTTAGTTTGATACTGCCCCCCTTCCAGGTTTATCTTAAACCAGTTTCAGCCATTTTGAAAGTGGTTTATATATACTGAGCTTCTGTAGCATTACAGATTTGAACCAGTTTCCAATCACTTACACTGGTTTGTGCATAATTCCTGTCCCTAGCCTAAAATGTAAGCATGCGGTTTGTCCTTGTGGAGGGGGATGAGGTAGGAATTAAGGTGGATATGTTTGGAAGCAAGAAGGAAGGGGTTAAAATGGTTTGACTATTTCATAGATTTCATAGACATTAGGGCTGGAAGGAACCTTGGAGGATCAGAGTCCAGCCCCTGCCCCGGAGGTAGGAAGTCACCGAGGGTCAAAGGTCCCAGCAAGATAGAAGTTCAAATGTTTCTTAAAAGAGTCCAGAGTAAGTGCTTGCACCACCTCTGGAGGGAGTCTATTTTAGGCCTTGGGGGCTTGGACGGTAATGTTTTTCCTTATGTCCAGCCTGAAATGATCTTGGAGGAGTTTGCGTCTGTTTGACCTTGTCATCTCTTGGGGCACTCTGGTGAGCACGTATTCCCCTCGGTCCTGATGTACACCCCTGAGCCTGCGCTTTTCCAGACTGAAGAGTCCCATGGCTCTCAGCCTGTCTTCATAAGGCCTATTCTCTTGCCCTATGATCATGGACATGGCTCTCCTCTGGACTCTCTCAACCTTCTTCACATCCTTCTTGAATTGTGGAACCCAGAATTGGATGCAGTACTCCAGCTGCGGCCTCATCAAGGCCGAGCACAGTGGGAGGATGACATCCTGGGATCTGCCTGAGAATCCTTCAGAAAAGAGCTTCATCTTACAGATAGTATTAAAAAAGAAAAAATATAAACATTGACTAAAATAGGATGGTGGCTTATATACTCTTATTTTCTGTTAGCCTCCACCTGCACTAAGAATCTCCCGGTTTTCAAATCTCCTACTACTTTTTCATAAGGAACCACTAGTATTTATGTGAGCAAAGAAGTCCATGAGGAGAGCCTTTCAAACTGCAGAAGTACACCAGGCATGCTGATCCTTAGGGCCATCCTAACCAAGAATATTTCTGATCCAATTTTGATACTCCATTTCCCAAAGGGCCAACCCATAATTCCCCATTGTCTTAGAAAACTATTTTATGTGAGATCTGAGATCTGAAAGTCTTTTATTTTCTATACTCCCACAGAGACAAATCCTTTTAATAGACTTTTTACACTTCCCATTTTTTCCCATAAGAGATGCATGAATTCCCAGCTTTTTCTCATATTTCCCTTCCTCTAAATCCCTCCTGGGATTTTCCCTGGCTCTCTTTTCTTTAGGTCTTCACATGGGAATGAAACCAAAGTCAAAATACAAGTTACATTAACAGGGCTTTTCCCTAAACCAAAACAGCTAGACTCTAAGACTTGACAAAATAGGAAAATGAAAGAATTAGCAGTTAATCATTGTTTTTCCTCCAAATTAAAAAAACCCAAACAAACAACTTCCATCCATTCATATCTATGTGGTCCAGTAGGTGTCTAGGTCTAGCAAAACCTTAGAATTATCACAATATTCTTTCTTATTTAACACTAAAAGCTGCAAATCAGAAATTATGTACATTGACAGAATTGTAAGAATTTATAAAAATGAGCAAGTATCATCAGTCTTTATTTTAATAATCATTTATGAAAAAAATAATGTAACCTGTCCTTGATGTCGTGGGTAACAATGACAACATGACCATTATTATCCATCCATGATGAAAAGTAAAGTAAGGTACTTCTCTTCCAGTGTTAAAAGGAAGGTAGAGAGAGCTATATTTGTGGGAACAAATGCTAACATCTCTTCATTTCAGTTTTAATTAAATTTAGCATAACCTTTGAACAGGCGATATAATTTACAAAACATGTTACATTTGGTGGGTTGCACCCTAACAGGAAAAAAATCACATCTCCACCCTTGAAGTAAACACCCCATATAATTAAGATAATTTGAAACATAATTGGGTTCTCTTATATAGCAAAAGTACAAATTCTAGTCTCTCTTTTTACTACTTCAAAAGCAAAGCATCTACACAAAGATATAATCCAGTCTCAAAAATGTATACAAATATGTAATAAATCATTGCAACAAATCACACACACAACAGTTCCAGTCTAAGTACTGAGTGGTGACATGAGCGCTTTTAATATTTCAGAGCCCAAGGCATCACCGCAATGGCCTTTCTGGGCAGGAAATAAACATCATGAAAAAAACCACTCTTTAAACATGATTCAAATCCATCTTAATGCTCAGCAAGATGTAGACTACTATGTCTTAATGTATATTAGATGGCTGTATTACATACAGCCTGGAGGAGCATTTTAACTGTTACACAAACTTAAATGGAGCTAACACAATTGAAAGCTATGCCTTTGTTGCTTATCAAGACAAGACATAAGAATGGAAACTCAGCCAATATGCTTTAGCCATTTTTGCGGATGGACTGTATTTAAAGGAGATCAGCCTCTGTAGATCACTAAAATCACCACCAAGACAGCGAGAAACAGTTAAGTGTGAGACTTAGCAAAAGCAATGTATGCAATTAAAAGCATTTCTAAAAAGCTATCTACCAGTTCTAGGAAAATATAATTGTCATGGTTTAAAGTTATACTAGACCCTATGTTCAAGACACTTGAACACTGCCATTTACAATGTTCTCTTGGAATATGACAAGTTATTTTGACTTTTGCCGTTTTCCAGTCTGCAGACACTGATTTCGCTCTTGTGTCCTGAAGAAAACTGAAATGTTCATTTTTTAAGTTACTTTAATTTCAGCAAACAGCATTTTACCAACTAAAACTGGTAGACATTTTTTAATGAAATACCATAAAGTGTTTTGCTATCATTATGCAAAAGTAGAAAAAAAGAAAGTTATGGGAATTTTTTATTCCCCATAATTTTACATTCCCTAAACCAGGGGTCAGCAACTTACAGCCGCCAGGCTGAATCCAGCCCAGATATTGGATCCAGCCTGGGACGGTCCAGCCCAGCCCAGGGCAGCAGAGAGGCCTGGGCATTACACAATTGCATTAAAGCATTTATCTCCTCCACAGCACACTCCTCAGTCATCCTGCTGTCCCCTTCCTGTGCTTACTGTCATAGAGCAGGGATCGAGTATCTGCAGCAAGAGAAAGTGCTGGCAGCTTGAGCTCTCCAAGGGATCAGAGATTTGTGGCCCGCAGCATGGAGCAAGCCCTGGTCCAGGGTAGTAAAATGTTGCCAACCCCTGCTCAAAACAGATGCCTCTCACTTCATCATTCTAGGCATGATAAGATTTTTCATTATTCCCATGCATTTTTTTCCTCTTGATTACCAACTATTTCCCCCAACTGATTCAAGACAAGTCCTGAATTTAGGGAAAAAAGTTGCCTATTCAGCCAGTTAAACCACATCAGATACAAAGAATGTGGAAACTGGGGCTTGTCTACCATCTTGAAATCATTTGCCAATTCAGATCTGTAAGTCAAGCAATACCAGCAAACCGCATTAATGAAGATGTACCAGCAAGTGTTCTTTTGCCATTAAAGCCTGAATCAGTTATTTAAATTGAGTAAACTTCATACGCAAAGAGGCTGTCTTTTGATACAACTGCACCTACCAACAGGGCCTTTGCTGGCAGAGCTGGCTTGAGCAAAAGGGGGAGGGAAGGGTGGTAAATCAAGTCTAGTGGTAGGAATGCCAGGAAAAACTTCAACCCCTGACCAAGCTTTCATAAGGCTCATGAAATACATAAGAGGATAACTCAAATGATCCTCAAAGGAAATTTTGTTTCTCCCACAAAGAAAGGAAGGTGAAAGATCAGATATCTCTACAACAAAATAGTGAGGTATGTAATAGTGCTTAGGCTACTCAGGGAAAATATCAGGCAACCCATTCCAGAAGGAAAAATTAAGAAAACTAAGTAAACTGATTTTTACCTTTTTCAGCATAAGCACTAAGCGCTAAGTGCTCTATCATTTAAACAGAATGGAAAGCAGCAAGACAAGCAGCCTTCCACAAAGGAGAGAAAAATACAAACAGAATGTGACAAAAAGCGGTTGACTTGATCCACTTAAACAGCAGTCAGATGCTTTTGCAATATTTCCAATAACACCATGGGAAAAAATTCCAAAGATTTTTTTTTTAAATTAAGTTTTCTATGTGCACCAACTAACTATACAGCTGCATCTCTAGAGAATATAGAAGCTCAAGGTAGTAAGTTAGGTGAAAGACTGTACTTGTCTTTGGAAAAAAAGAGAGTTTGCAAACCTTTAAAAAAAAAAAAAAAAAAGACTGCAGGTAAGATCACTTGGATCTGAATACTAAAAGAAATGTCTTTTTGTTCTTCAAGAAGGAGGTGATTTTATCAGAGGATTGGCTCTACCAGCTCATAAAATTTAAGTCTTTAAAAGTTACATTACTTTTAGAAAATAGTAAAATGAGAACATAGTAAAATGCTTTTAAAAACAAGTCACAATAGGATTTTATGAAAAACAGCTAAAAATTTCCAAAATAGGCTACAAAGAATTTACACTTTTAGAGGCTCACCAAGTTCTCTATATGTTGGTTATTGAAATTTATCCCTCCTCCTATAATGGCACTACAGACATATAACTTAATTGTATATCCACTTCAACAGAATCTATGGTGTGGGCTTTTGTTCCTTGGCAGTGACCTAATACTAAAGGAATATAAACATTTAAACTGTGCACGGACATCAAGTTAGCAGTAAAAGCTACTAAACTACATGCCTACAGGGCTTGTGTGTACAGCAGCAGCAGCACCACATCTCATTTCCAGTGGGACTGAGCACACCCCACCATGAATTTACAACTTTGTTCCAAAACCCAAAAGACTGCCAGTGAGGCTAACCCAGGATCACACTTAGCATCTATCTTGCTCTCAAGCCCACTGCTGCATTGGGCCCAAAAGTATCCCATTGTGAGCTTCCAGGGCTAGGGACAGAAGTTACACATAAACCAGTTTAAGTCATCAGAAACCAATTGAAACCTGTAACAGAACAGAAATTCAGTGCACATAAACCAGTTTCAAAAAGGCTGAAACTGGTTTAAGATAAGTCTGATATTATATTCAACCAGATTTAACTGATTTGGGTCAAATCAGTTTATGAAACTTCTATCCCAAACCCCTTTCTGGTATAAGTTAAATCAGAGTCCCCCAGCACCCGTGTGCTTTCTAGCGCTGGGCTGGGCTGTCTGTTCCAGCAGAGAAGGGTTGGGGGAGAGGAGAAGAGGCAGGGACTGCTTCCACCAGGCAAGCCCTGTCTAGGGCCAGGGTGGCAGGGTTAAACCCTCCTTCCCCCCATTAAATCCCCCTTTCCTGAGCACAGAGCTGCCATGCCCAGCTAAACTTACTGAAAGTTACTGCTGGCTGTGACTGGACTACAAATCTCAGAGACACCTGGAAGCAGGAAGAGGAAGTGTTGAGCACAGAGTCCTGCTTCTATGATCCTGGGCTGTAGATCCCAGAGACCTTGGGGGCAGCAGGAAGAAGCAGCGAACACCCAGCCCATGCTGGTTGTGCCAGGGAGCCGTGCTGTAGTACCTCACCCTGGCTTCTGGCCTGAGTCACTGCAGGTATGTGGCTGCATTTCCTGAATCAAAAGTGAATGCGTGTCCAGTTGTTTCTCAGTTTAATCTCTGCATCTTAAACTAACCTGCAGAGACTGAATCGATTCAGCTTTGGGCGTTTTGACTGTCTGTATTTAGCTCAAGTGTGGATCACATTTGCAAACTTGGGTAGGCAGGATGAACAGGGCACACTCAAGCCCTCAAATATCACATACCACAGCTGCAATAAAAACAATCCCTCAGATGCTCTGAGGAGAACTGCCATCAGGTCCTATTTAATGTCTTGACTGTTTCACCATGCAAGTTCAGGGCTACCCTTCCTCCAGGTTCCAGCTATAAGGACTGTCAGTTAGCAATGGCAGGCTAGTGGCCAAGGGCTAGACAACTTGCTTCACTGCTGAGAAAACTAAGCAGTAGGTCCATTAAAATGATGAATCAGGCAAGACTGTATAGCTACACATGCTCCAAAGTGAGTGGAAAAAGCAGTAATGCAGCACACAAGAGCTTCAGGCTGCTCAAAATATCAATAAAAATCCACAGCTGGTAGGGAGCAAGTAAGGACAAGTGGTGGGAGTGAAGCAACCTGACCTCTACCCCTTATCCCCCTGTGCTTGCCTCCCTACAGCTTCTGCTCTTCCCCCTTTCTTCCATCCCCTTGCTCTGGCTTCAGCCTGAGGCACAGAACCTAAGGCAGCTAGAGCAAGATAAGGAGAGGGGGAGGAAAGGGGAAGGGAAGCAGAGGTTACAAGGGCTGAGGCTGCCCAGGAGAGGTGGTAGGAGGGCAGGCAGTAGCTGTGGCTTCAGCCCTGACCCCAGCCAGTGCCAAAACTGGAACCACAGCAGGTACCTGTCCCCTACCCCCCGACCACCTATTCAAAACCAAGATGAAGGGCTTTCCTTTCCCCTCCCCGCCATGTGAAATGGGGGAGGAAAACCTCATCTTGGATATAAGTAAATACAATAACTTTAATTTATCCTAGCCCCCAAGCCTAAAAGCTGCATCTGCAACCTTTTTTTCTAATACAGCTTAGCAAAGGCTGGAGAAAGCATTTTATAATCACTCTGTAACTTGAGGAAGCAAAACTTTTCTCTCTTTCACTTATCCAATGAGACAGATGAAAGGGTTCAGGGTTTACTACAGTTTAAAAGCCAAGGGAAGGGACCAATCTGCATCTAAGCTAGAAGCTCCTCCAATGTCAGAATGGCTGGAAGCTCCATGCCAGACAGTTCACAGGATCCCTGCCATGCGCAGCACTCCTGTGGCATGAGCCCTTCTGCTGCCACCATCAGATGGGTGATCACCCCCACTGCTACCAGAGAGAAGCACAAGTCCCACCTCCCCACAGTGTGAGGTGCCCCTGCCACTACCAGCACACAAGAAATCACCTCCCACTGATGCCACCCAAGACCCCCTCCCAGTGCCACCACCATGTGGGCGATTCCACTTCATCCTGCTGATGTATAAGCATCATGAGCTCCCCACCTGAGTCTGCCCCCCCCTCCCCCCGCACTGTTGCTGGCAGTTGGACTGCTCTGCTCTATCTGAAGTAGTAACCTGTTTTGGGGAGTAGCAAAAGTTTATGTGGTGAAGATAGGAAAGCCCAGTTTTGGCTTTCCTTCCACAGCCACTTCAGGCACTACACCCCAGTTACCAGGGGAAGGTGGGAAGGAAATAAATAAATGAATCCTAAACCGCCCCATTACCAACTTTTTCCAACCTTTTTCTTGTTGCTATAGGTATTGCCTTTCACAGCCAAGTTGCTGTTAAACTAGAAGACAGTAAAGGTAATGATCAAAGAAACTTTACATGAAAAAGCCAAGAGCTCAAATAGCTCCTCTTGCATTTATGCATGGAGACAGAAAGCTGGGCGGAACAGCATGAACGAAGCATTTGTAATCTGCCAAGCCAGGATAGTTACACAAATTAGAAAAGCAATTCAGAAGAAGAATCTTTACTCTACTGCCAAACAGCAAAATAATATGTATGAAATGATCATGTTTAGAATAATAAGAAGCAAAAAGTGATTAAAAGCATGAACCACAGCTTGCTTGTTTTTTCTTGCAAGTCAAACGGCAAGTCAAAAGGAAGCAAGCGTATGATGTACAGGTATCAAATATGCCTTAATAAAAATTGGGAAATAGCTGCATTTGTTCCCTAAACAAACACCTGTAAGTCTTCATCTATTCTTCTCCCACTGATACAAAGTCCTGCTGCTATCTCTGTCTGTGCCCAGTAAGTGCCTGTTCAGTTAAAAAACCTCACCAAAAACCTTGGTCAATGAAAGACGTTGTTCCACTTCAACCCATAAAACACCTTTACTGTCAGAAACCAAGATATCCTACTGAAATATGAATCTGGAAGTTAGGTTAATTTAAAAATATTTCTCTACATGTTAATGTAGACTATAGATTCTCTCTCATAGGTAAGTAAGCTTCCCCCAAATATGTATATTTTTAAACCTTTCTTAAATTTTTAATCAAATCCAAAGAAGAATCCATCTTAATCTTGGTCTATGCAAAAAGACTTGCACTACTTTAACTAAATCAATGCAAAACAATGCGTGGACACTTTGATTATAGGGTTTTTCATTTGGTTTATATTAAACCTGTGTCTAATCAACCCGACTAAATCAAAACAGACATTTTCAAATTAAAATTAAAGTGCCTAGATAAGGGTTAGCTTAGTTTAACTACACTGGTTTAATTTCATGCCTTTAGTTGATCCAGTAAGATTCTCCATATATGTAATTTTTATAAGCTTATCCTTAGAAGTTATAAAAATCAATTTTATTTCTCTTACCCTGAATTAACATGCTGAGCCTTTTTAGCAGCTTACAAATACTAATTTTTCACATACAACAAAGTTACAGCTAAACTTGATTAGAAGAACATATTCAATTCTTCCTTCACTCATGGGTTACAAGAAATAAAAAAAGTGACAAAAAAATGCAGTGCCACAGGCAAGCTAGTTAGTATATGGTGAGCTACTTGGCACTGTCATTAAGCTGCGCTTACTGGCTTGTCAAAAATGCTGTGCACATGTGGTTAGACTGCTTGTGGTTTAGGGAACAGGCCACCCAGGGGCAGTACAGTGTACCTGAGAATACCGCTGCCAAGGTGGCAAATGTACCATGGCCTTAGAAGTACTAAGTGCTTAGGCTGAAAACAGATCTATGCAGGTCACTGAAGGACTGTATGTTGTGAACCACCTATAATATCTTATGCATCCAGATTTTATATACTCAACATCTGGGGTTGTCTGTGGAAGTGCAAAAAAAAGTCATCAAGAATAGTTTTGTGCATGGACAGAAGAGAAGCGTCCAAAGGAAATACCTGCTCAGTGAAAACAGCTCAACTCTGAAGTTACTAAACCAAAATCATAGGACTGGGGCATTAAGTCCAGTCACCTATATCAACAAACAATCATTAACTCCCACAAGTCTCCAAAAATCACCACTTCAAACCATCATACACAACTAGAAGGCAATACCCAGAACACCCTCTAATATGCCATAGGTAAAAAGCAAGGCAACCACGGTGCTACCAGTGCATACAATAAATAATTAGTTGGTTAATATGTGCTCAGAAGATCCAGGAAAGTGGCCATGTCCCATGCTATGGAGGAAGGAAAATGTTTTATGGGTCTGTACCAATTTGACAGAGGGGAAAAATTCCTTCCTGATCCCATATCCAGTAATCACTATGACCCTGAGCAAGACCCTTTAGTCAGGAACCTCTACGTTTTCTGGCAAGAAGTTCAACGTATCTCAGATAAAACCCCCAGTCTTAGTTGTGACCTTTCTTCTTTCCTATGAGCCCAAGAAGAAAAGCTAGTAGCATTCATTAAGGGGACAGTGGAGAGAGATTCTTCCTGGCCCCAACCTGCAATTAGTAAAATCCCCAAGGTATGGGATTACCAGATATTGTACATTCTCTCAGATCTACATTTACACCCTAACCCAGTAAACTGCAAACACCTGACTCATCATAACACACACTAATTGTTGAGTCGAACTAATGGGCCATAGATTCACATCAAAATTAATAAGTAAAGCTTAAGACTAAATGTGAGCTTTGAAATAAGCAGCACCCTGACATTCACAAATAGAACTTCGTGTTTACATTATGGTAAAAACAATACGCCCTACTTCGTGACACCACCTGTGACCTAAATAATGGAAGGCACTCTTGCATTAGTACCTAGTACATATCACACATAGAAGCCATTACATTTTAGACTTGGGAGTCCTGTTCCAAATCTATGAACAGTTAGTATACACGCAGAGAATACAGTAATTTTTTTTCTGATTTACAGAAGGAAATCTATATCACATTGTGCCTGTTAATATACAGCTGGCACATGGTGCAGTACCCCTCATAACTTATAGGGTTTGAATCATAATCAAGCTACTTATTACAGATTTTGATATTTCTAGAGTTATCAATTAGCATTACAGTAAAATCCCTGGCTATGTCCTGGCAATGCTCTGCCAAGTAATCTAACAGCCACAAAGCAATATTACTGAAAATACATGACACTGAGGACTGAGATCTCTACACACCATTTGTTTCACATGATTTTTTTTTTAGGAATTTCTTATAATGTATTAGCAACCCAATAAAATTGAGTTTTGAAAATCTGATCATTTTAATAATGGCTAACGGACAGAGGCACGGTTTCACTTAACTGAACATTTACAGTGTAGAGTTAATATGAGGCATGGAGAAAACATTTGAATTAGTCAGGTGTTGGGTGTGTGTAGACATGCACACATAATACAAACTCAAACAGAGGCAGAACAGTTATTTGGATTTTTATTTCTTCTTTTTTCTTCTTATGTACATCATATGTATTTTTGCTGTTATCCCACTATTTTTTCCTCACTTCAGCCTGAAGTTGGTTTTCTCAGACAAGGAAAGGAAGGAGGATCTCTCTGAAGTACTACCTGAGGAATCTGCTTCTTCTCAGCTTTACCAAATGCTTGCATCTAAGGCAGTGGTACTCAACCTTTTTACACTCAAGGTACTTCATTAGATTTAAGGCACCCCTCTGTAACTTTTGTGAATTAAAGAGCAACCAAATCCAAAAAATAATATATTTATTCCATGGTCATCTCTGAAGAGGGGCTTGGCAATGAGGGCAGGGAACCATCTAGGCAGGGAAAGCCTGAGCCTCCCCTTATTTGCTTATCTCCTCACACCTCCTTTTACACCCCTTAAAGCATCTCAAAGCACCCCAGGGTGCTGCATCACCCTGTCTGAGAATCACTGGTCTCAGGACTGGTCTACATGGCAAGTTTTACCTGTGTAGCAATGTTGGCTAATATTGCAAAAAGATCACACCTGTAGCTATGGACTTTTCATCCTGCCAGGCAATGTAATTATGTGAGCAAAACTCTGTTGGCATAAATGTATTCAGATAGAAGGCAGTTTATATGGACTTAGCTTCCATCATTCAGGGAGTTGGTGTAGACAAATCATCATGAAAAGTTTATTTTGCCATCATATGCCATGTCTTCACTAGAAGGCTCTGCTCTGCCACCACGGTCAAGGTGCCAGCAGCTCTCCAATAGAGACAATGCCCTATGAGGAAAGTCAATTAACTCCCCTGCTTTTCAGTTCTTTATCTGTGAGCAATATTGAGTTTCATTTCCCACAGGAGCATTAGAAAGTGCCTTGAAGCTGTAGATAATCAGCTTTAAATCTGATATGGTGAAAAACAAGAAGCCAAAATATGTAGGGCCAAGTAAATCCTTTTTTCTCCTCACTTGGCTTGCTTCCTACAAATATCTCCAAACAACCTGCTGTTCTCTAATTTCAATTCTTTGTTACTTTTAAGTACTTCAGGTATAATATGGTTCATGTTAAATATTCAGTTTGAGGGTGTTTGTATATGTTTTCTTTAATTAATCTGGTAGACGTGTTATTCTTAACATGATAAAAGAAAACTGGGCTTCACATTAGTTGGGAAAAAAGGAATACTTTTTTTTTCCCTAATACATATTTTCATAGAATTTTCTTTCATTTTTTGGATGACCTCTGATTAGGTTTTCCTTTAAACTTTATAGAAAAGTTTGCAAGGAAGTAAAAACAACACGGTTCTTATTACATCTACTGGGAAACAAGGAGGAAACTTAGAGAAGCTTACATTTTACATACTAATGACTCACTAACTCAATGTTGGGGTGTTGAACTTGAGATACAGGTGCTAAAACTGTCAGAGGACGGGTGTCCTTTATAAACATTCATCTCATTTTAAAGATTTACCATGCTGACCCTTCCAAAAATAAGTAGCACTACCTAAAAATGGGGAATAAAACAGTTTATAAGCCTACATGGAACAGATGGGACATACTGGAGAGTGGGCAAAGGAATGCATTTAGTAGGTGGAATCAACTGTGATTAGGCAACTAAAAGAAAGGAGTGGTTGGCACTGTAACTACTTAAAAGGATTAGATTAGCTAGTATCTAGCAACTTTTGGAATATGGCATAACCAGAGGCATTAAAGGGTAGCTCTGCACCTAGGACAACTGCAGTGCAGCAGGGGGTACTGCTGGCTCCTGCTGTGCTGACTATGACAGCCCAGTCAGCCACCACTGTAGTGGTGGCTGCTTTTGCACCATCCCACCCCTAAAACTGCTGCTGCCCCAGTTGCCACCCTACCCTCAGCTATCCTACTTGGCACAACACTTGATCCTATGGCTCAATATAAAAAGGAAGCTAGTTTATCTTCTCGGTCCTCACAGCATTATATCTACTAGACACTAAACAGAAAAGTCAATGAATACTGCAAAATGGAGAACTGATGTTTATCAAACATAAATATGAATTTCTCAGATTCAACATGCCTGAACTTGAATGATGTAGTAAGAAGCAGGCAATGGCCTAAAATAACAAAAAATGAAAGATTCTAAAGTAAACAGTAGTGTAAAGCAAAATTTAAGCAGCAAGACTGAAAAGTTAGCGTTCATTTCCAAGTATGCAGAAAATCAATTTCTTCAGATTCTTCAAAAACAAAAAGGCCACTGAATTAAACATCTAGTGAGGCAGAAAAACCAGAAGATTTATGAATCAGAGGGTCCTGCAAGATAGATTTTTGATGCCATGATGATATTTTAAGTCCCTGTTCCAAGCCTTCCAACTCCGTCACCATCAAATTCATTCTGGAACAAGCTCTGTCCATTATTCTCTCCCAAGAAAAGGGCAGAGATCAATTGGTGATTAAACCATTAAAAAAAAAAAGTGAACAGGCAAAGACTTGAACTTGATAAGAAAACTGCAGCCTCCTTTTATGCCATCACCTTCAATCATTTCTTTCAATTGTTCGTTTTGTGTTATATAAAAGCACTTCACTCTGGATATACTCCTCCAGACAGTAGACAACTTGTAGGTCCACTAGGAATGCTGCAAAATGAAGAAACAAAAGGAAAAAAATTGAAGACTTAAAAGAATCAGCACTGGCAACATGGTCAAAACATAATAATGGTTACAAGCAGCCATACAGGGACAATGCATTTCTTCTTAAAGTTTTTGACTCTATGCCCAAAAAGGAGGGAATACGTTCACAACATTTTCTGTCCAAGTTCCTGAAGATGCCATTCAAGAATGCAAAGAAAAGTAACAAAGAGGTCTTGTCATCTGCTCAGACAAGAAAAAAAAAAACAACAAACAAACCACAAAAAGATGAATACATTTCAGAAGATGCAATCATCTTAAACTTCTGATATATGGATGATTGACTTGCTGTTCAAGCATCTTTCAGTCCCAAACCATTATGGAAGTTCAGAAGGTCCACAACAGGTATAGTTTTAAAAAAGTCAAGAGAAAGGAAAAAATGGAGGGGGGAGAAGAGAAAGGAGGGGGGAGAAGAGAAAGGAGGGGGGAAAAGAGAAAGGAGAGGGGGAAAAAAAAGAGAAGGGAGGAAAGGTTGATGCCTCGGTTTTCTAATGATAAGCTGATCAAAAGACAGCTTTCATTTTATGCCCCATTAAAAAAAAAAGAAAAAACAAAGAGGCGCACGCACACAAAACCCCCAAAAGAATAAAAAACAACCAGAGAAAGAAAATGAAGAATACTTTT
This sequence comes from Crocodylus porosus, assembly GCF_001723895.1. Taxonomy (NCBI): domain Eukaryota; kingdom Metazoa; phylum Chordata; order Crocodylia; family Crocodylidae; genus Crocodylus; species Crocodylus porosus. Next base: position 45,537,937 of record NW_017728947.1, on the reverse strand, counting down.
ATGCAATCTGTCAGATTATGGGCTAATAAAAAAAACTGAGGGTCCCAATGGAAGTTTGCCCTGATTTAGTTAACAAAGAATCAGACTTTCACAAGGAAAAGTTCTGAAGAGCTATGACATTTTCCAATATGATTCATTCCAAATAGTAATATTAAACTGAGCCAAGAGGAGGAAGAAGAGATTAAAGAGTGGCTAACCGAACAAATTCCTATATTCTCTTCTAGCATTTAAAAGTGAAGAACCAAAATTTCTCCTGCTAAGTCTTAAAAAAACAGAAAAAAGAAATCACTCACAGCTTTAGATACCTCTAACTCTTTTGTGGCCAGCTCAGAATTTAACAAGCTCTTGGGGTTTTTCTGCACATTAGTGGTCAAAAGACTAACAGAAAATATATAGGAGACAGTTAAGGGCATTTCTACATGTGCTCGATGCAGTACCGGGTGTTTTTAATTAGCAAGCCACACTAATTAATAGCGCGTACACATCATGTGCAGCACAACACACCTCCATGCTGAGAAAAATGGTGGTGGTCTGCTTTGCACTAAAGCACATTGAACATGTTTTAGTTCAAAGCACACCGCTGACATTTTCTCAGCACAGAGGCATGCTGTGCTGCTGATATATGATGCATAAGGTTGCCACAGTGCGTCAATTTTCGTGCTCCCGCAGACTCGATTAATCGAGTCTGCTCTGACATGTCAGAGCAGGCTCCTCGCATGTGTGCAACTGCCCTAAAAGTTTAAGTATCTAAAGAACCATACAATTTGGTACACATAGCTAATTGAGTAGAATAGCCTTTTAATTATCTTTTTTGTTTACTTAACTGCAAAATTTAATTTTTGACAACATTTCTGTCTCTACTTTGAGAAATAAATCTATTTGGGGTTGTCTGTGTTTGGAGAACAACAAAGTACTTTCCTTGGAGGGAGTGGGGGAAGGGAAGCAGAGGGCAGAGCAGGGTAGAAATCTATCAGACTGAATGGGAGCACATTCTCCAGTTAGTAAGACTCCAAATCATACACTCTACATTGTTCATTTGGAGATGGGAGAGGAAAAACTTATCTGTGCAATCACAATGCTTTTGTTTTAAAAAAACCTGGTACACAGCATTCAATACTGTACTCCAAACAAAGTTTAATTAATTTGAGGAGAAATGGGCTAGTTAAATATTATAAAGTGTTCTTTTGTTAAGACAGCTCAACGCAACACTTGCCTTTTTAACGAGAATTGTTGCTTCACTCAGCACCAAGTCTGTTGTTTTTACTTTGTTCAACAAGTATTGCTACCTATCGCATCCGTTTTCACATTGTGTAAGAAATCTTCTGTGAATTAAACACTCCTTTCAACATATGCTTAGCTCTCAAAACGTAGATATACATATCATCAGTGGCTACAGAGCAGTTTGAGAACTACAAAACCAAGGAACAGGTACCCCGCACACTAATGGATTCCTGGTTATATCTCTTGGATTATTGTTTACTGAAATTTTAGTAAGTTTGTTTCAGCCCATTATTCTCAGTTTATCAATGCTGTTTTGGTTTTTTTAAATATATATCCTCTATGAACATATAATTTCTTCCATGTGTATACCATCCTGGAAACTTTATCTGCAAGTACATGTGCCTGAGGTAAACACGTTGCCCTATGGCAATGTAGTGACATGCTACATTGCCATACAGCATGCTATGGCGACATACTAAACACATGTGCATCAGCTACGTCACTGTAGTAACCACTCATACTGCGCTGTACACTAGTATTTCCAACAGAAAGTACTAAAGCACGTTGCCCTAGCAACATTGCCATATGGCAGTGTGTAGAAATGCTCCTCTTCTCTCACTCCATCCTTCAAGTCATTAATACTGAAATTCATTAAGTGCACTTCAAGTCATATTGAACCTAGCAGTATCTTGGTCAAAACAAAAAAAATAATTATTCTATCAGACTTCTGTAGCCAACTGTATAAACAGCTTAATCTAATCCACATTTCCCACTCCAACCCTCCATGAAAGTGCTGCATGAAACAACATTAGTAACTTTGCTAGAGTCACAGTATACTAAGTTCACTGTATTTCCTTAATTAATTCTGTTTGTTAACCTAACCAAAAAAGTTTGGTATGAAAAACAGAGAAGGATCATTTTGACATTCTGCATGTCTGACAAACCCATATTGCCCCTTATTTTCCTTAAATATTGTCTGGTACTGAAAGAATGAGCAGCATATACAAGCATTTTACCCTAGACTAAAAGAAATAAAAAGGCCCTTAGAGAGCCTCCTAAGTACCAGCTGTGACTTGTACCCTTTACCAAAGCTGTTGGAGGATGTAAGATTCAAAAGTATTCAGAAAATACATGGTGAATGATTCAGATACCAATCAGCAGAGGAGGTAAAATTAAGGCACTGCATGTTTCCTGCTTAGACGAACAACAATTTTGATATGCCTTAGTTTCACTGTCTATAAAATGGAGGTAACATATACTGATTTACCTCAGAGTTATTGCAAGTTCCAGTGTTTAGAAGAATCTTAAGAGGAAAAACTCCATAAGTAGTAAAGAGAATCTACTAAAACTAGTTGCTTTTACAAAGTTCAGTTTACTTAACTACTTTTAACCCATTCCTCCTAATTTTGTCTTTTTAACAGGTGTATTATATTCACTAAAAGTGAAAGCAAAAACATCCTAATATTTTAAAAGACAGTTAAGGCAGAGTAGCCACAAAAAGTACCAACCTCCTTTTTATTTCAGCAAGTATTTTTTCCAATACCACTGTCTTCAGTTGTATAACCTGTATAGTTCTTCCTTTTTCACATTTTTTCTTTAACTCCATTATTTTAATTCTAGTCCTTATTATTTAATTTTAGTCCTTCAAAAGCCCCTGATCACATCAGTCTTTTACACAGAACCATAGAAAATTAGAGTTGGAAAGGACCTCAGGAAGTCACCTAGTCCAACCTCCTGGCTAAAAGCAAGACCATCCCAGCCAAGGTTTTGTCTGGGAAGGTCTTAAAAACCTCCAAGGATAGAGATTCCAAAATCTCTCTGAGTAACCTATTTCAGTGCTTTACTATCATCCTCATGATAAAGTTTTTCCTAATTTGTTACCTAAACTTTTCTTGCTGTAGCTCAAGATCATTGCTTCTTGTTCTGTCATCTGCCACCACAAAGAACAGTCTAGCTCAGGGGTCAGTAACATTTTTAGGCACAGTGCCAAAAACACCCACAACCTCAACTTGTAAGATGTTGGAGTGCCAGGGGTGGATGGCAAGGGAGCCACGTGGGACCACATCCTTGTTGTGGCAGTGCAGCCCTGACCCCTTCCCCACCGTCCACCCCAAGGCACATGTACCAAGCACAATGTCTTCACATCCCACGTTCTGGCACCCATGCCGGGGGTTGCCTACCCCTGGTCTAGCTCCGTCCTTTTTGGAACCACCCTTCAGGTAGTTGAAAGCTGCTATTAAATCCTCCCCACAGTCTTCTCTTCTCCAAACTAAATAAACCCAATTTCCTCAGCCTCTCCTCAGAAGTCATGTGCCCCAGCCCCCAAACCATTTTCACTGCCCTCCACTGGGCTCTCTCCAATTTGTCTACATCCTTTCTATAGTGGGGCCCAAAACTGGACACAGTACTCCAGATGCACCCTCATCGGTGCTGAAGACAGGGGAAAAATCACCTCCCTCGATCTGCTACCAACGCTCCTACTAATGCAGCCCAGTATGCCATTAGCCTTCTGTACAACAAGGCCACACTGTTGGCTCACAATCAGCTTACTGTCCACTGTAACCCACAGGTCCTTTTCTGCAGAGTTGCTGCTTAGCCAGTTGGGCCCCAGCCTGTATAGATCCATGGGATTATTCTGTCTCAAGTGCGTGACTTTGCACCTGTCCCTATTGAACCTCATGAAATTCTTTTTGGTCCAATCCTCCAATTTGTCTAGGTCACTCTGAATCCTAACCCTACCCTCCAACATATCTACTACTCCCCCCAGCTTGGTGTCATCTGCAAACCTGCTGAGGATGCACTCCGTCCGATATGCCAGGACATTGATGAAGATATTAAACAAAAACCAGCCCTAGGACTGACCCCTGGGGCACTCAACTTGACACCAGCTGCTAAATAAATATCAAGCCATCAGTTACTACCCTCTGAGCCTGATGATCCAGTCAGTTTTCTATCCAGCTCACAGTTCATTAATTCAACCTGTACTTCCTTAGATTGCTTCCAAGAATGTTGTGGGAGACCGTATCAAAAAGTCTTTCTAAAGTCAAGTTATTTCACATCCATTGATCTCCCTGCATCTCCCTGTAGATACAGAGCCAGTTATCTCATCATAAAAGGCAATGAGGTTAGTAAGGCATGAGTTACCCCTGGTGAATCCAGGCTGACTGTTCCTAATCAGTCACCTTCTCCTCCAAATGCTTATAAATGGCTTCCTTGAGGATCTGCTCCATGATTTTCCAGGGACTGAGGTGAGGCTGACTGGTCTGCATTTTCCCAGATCCTCCTCCTTCATCCTTGCCTTAAAAGATGGGCACTACATTTGCCCTTTTCCAATCATCCAGGACCTCTCCTGATCGCCATGAGTTTTCAAAAGATAATGGCCAGTGGCTCTGCAATCACATCAGCCAACTCCCTAGGCACGCTTTGGTGCATTGTGTCCAGCCCCATGGAGCTTTAATAAAGTCCCCAACCTGTTCTTCTGCCATTGTTGGCTGCTCAACTCCTCCCCAAACTGTGCTGCCAGGTGCAGTAGTCTGGGAGCTGAACTTGCCTATGAAAACTGAGGTGAAAAAAGCATTATGTACTTCAGCCTTTTCTGCATCATCTGTCACTAGGTTACCTCCCCCATTCAGTAAGGGACCCAACACTTTCCACAATTTTAGCCTTGTTGCTGACATACTTGTAGAAACCCTTCTTGTTACCCTTCATGTTTCTTGCTAGCTCCAACTGGAAATATGTTTTGGCCTTCCTGATTTTATCCCTGCATGCCTGAGCAATACTCTTATATTCTTCTCTCATTGTCCAATTTTCCACTTCTTGTAAGCTTCCTTTTTGTGTTTTATCTCACTGAAGAGTTTCCTGCTAAGCCAAACTGGCTTTCTGCCATACTTGCTAGTACTCCTGCGTATTGGGATGGTTTGTTCCTATGCCTCGGTACGGTTTGTTTAAAATACAACCAGAAATCCGGGATTGTTTTCCTCCTCAGACTGACCTCCCAGGGGATCCTGCCCATCAGTTCCTCAAGTGACTCAAAGTCTGCTTTTCTGAAGTACAGGGTCCTTACTCTGCTGCTCTCTCCTTCCTTCCCTTCTTCAGGAACATGAACTTAGTCATCTTGTGGTTGCTGCTGCCCAAGTTACCATCCACTGCTACAGTGCCCTCCAGTTCTTCCCTATTTGTGAGAAGCAGGTCAAGAAGAGCATGGCCCCTAGTTGGCCTCTCCAACACTTGTAGCAGCAAGTGGTTCCCAGCAGTTTCCAAAAATTTCCAGGATTGCCTCTGCACTACTACAAGGCCCTCCCAGCAGATATCAGGGTGACTCAGATTCCCCACAAGAGCCAGGGCCTGTGATTGGGAAACTTCTGCTAGATATTTTCAGAAAGTGTCATCCACCTCATTCTCCTGGTCCGTTGGTCTATAGCACACACCTCACCATAACATGACCCCCGTGTCTCCCTCCTCTTATCCCAACCTAAAGACTTCCAACAGGCCCACCTCCAGTTTCATACTGGCACATTCATTATATGAAACACAACCTTTCCTCCTGTTCTCCCCTGCCTTTCCTTCCTGAACAGTTTATTTCCATCCATGACAGCACTTCAGCCATGTGAGCTATCCTACCAAAACTCTGTTACTCCAACCACATCATGGTTCCATGGCTATGGAGGACTTCTAATTCTTCCTGCTTGTTTCCCAGGCTCCGTGCATTCATGTACAGATACCCGAGGTAACTAGCCGATTGCCCTACTTTTTCAGAAAGAATGAGGTAGCCTCCCTTGTTGCATCCTTCTGCTTGTGTTTCCTCCTGGTCAACCACTTCCCCCTTACCTCAGGGTTTTGTTCTCCATCCCTTGGTAAACCTTAAACCCTTCCTCACTAGGTTAGCAAGTCTGTCTGCAAAGATGCTCTTCCCTCTTTGTAAGGTGGATCCCATCTCTTTCCAGCAATCCTTCCTGAAACAACATCCCATGGTCAAAGTAGTACAATCCCTATTTCTTTTGCATTAGGATGTTTTTTCTTCTGTGGCTACTTTGCATTTCAGAATTTGTTACCCATCTGAAGTGGATTTTCCAATTCCTTTCACTGCATGGTGGACAGCAAAGACTCCACCTATGAGACATCTGCTAAAATTCCATTTAAACCACCTCATAGCCAGTTTATCTCCAAACACTGTGTGTGTCCATAAACAAAATAGTACCCATGAAGACTAAGCATGCACTACACTTGTCTGTAGCATATTATCACAGAGCTGTCTTTTAGTAAATGTATAACAACATTTTTGTGCAACAGATGGATTCTCCCTAATAGCACCCCAGTACTCAAGCTTCCTGTCCTCCCTGCACTCCTGGTCAAGGACACCTCATATTATGTCAGTGACCAATCTGCTTTATGAGTTTATGCTTAGTAATTGGCACAATCTCTCACAATTAATAGTTACCACATTACATGTGCATGCACATATCCCCCCATCTTTTCCCAAAAAAATCAGCCCTCCCACATTGGCATGTATGTTGTAAGCTAGGAAACAGGGGAGTAGGTTGTAGCCATGTTGCTCTAAGGACATAGGCAGACAAGGTTCCTTGGGTGAATCTGATATCTTTTATTAGACCAACTTAAATAGTTGGAAAAAAAATTTAAGCAAGGTTTTGGGTTCAAAAAATCTGTCGGGATGAGGAAGTTTCAGCAGCTGGTGTGTGCTCTTCCTGGATGGAATGAAAAATTATTTAAGTTGGTCTAATAAAAGACATCAGATTCACCCAAAGAACCTTGTCTGCCTTAAGCTAGGAAAATAATTTTATGCCAGAACTCAAGCATATAATAGCTACCATGGACTGTGCTTCTCTCCCAGCCCAGGAGGAAGAGATAGAGTACAGCCTTTGGTCACATCAAGACAACCGTGGCCATGCAGTATGTGGCGCTGCAGACATGTCTGTGCGATCACATGCTGCACATTCAGTTGTTCTCCATGTTGCAAGGCAGCAGCCCAGTGCTGGCCCCAGCCTCCCCTACCCCACCTGGGGTAACTTGCTGTGTGCTACAGGGCACGTGACACAGGCATTCCCCAGGCACAGCTAGCCATGGTACAACATGCATCACAGCTAATTGTCCCCAGGGAACCAAATGTCTACACTCGTGTGTATGCGGCCTTTAAGTTCACAGCAGCTAACCAGTAGAACTGTAGTTCTAAACTTGCAGCTAGAGACTGAATAATGCTGAGGAGTGGGCTCTGCCTCTCCTGTCCAAGGCCAGCTTTCAGCCATGCTGACCCTATGCTGGGTCACTTAAGAACAAGATTTTTCCAGATTCTTCCCTTTTCCTTCCCAAAACAAAGTGTGTATATTATTTGGAAGTGGGTGGGGGGGGTGGGGAAGAGTGGTATGTGAATAAATATGGTCTTCTTCTCAGGTGGATAAGTCTAAAACATAACTATTTCAAAAGCGAGGAAAGTATTCAGGTCAAAAGACATTTAATAAATAAATAAATAAAACTTTTAAACAGTTAGCATGTTGCTGTCATTATAAATAAGAACACTGTTTGGTAAATAAAATAAAATAAAATAAAACAGCTGTCAAGTATCAGACTACCTTCCAAGAAGATCAACAAGACAACACAGAGCACAAACTTATGATGTTTATTTTTGACAACCTGATTGAAAAAAAAATTGTGTTTAGGCATAATATACAATTCCTAATGCAAACAAGGTGACAGATTATGAATGGTGTATGGCCTATGGAATGTAAGGAAGACCAGATCTGGTAAGGCTGACCTTTTAATTAAAGTACTTTTTCCCCAATTATGTTTAAAAACAATAATTATTAATTGCAACTATAAAAATAAGTCCATTAGCAGAAGTTTACTGTCATCAGCTTTAGCCTGCCCTGTTGTATAAGCCATATTTGCCAAAATCCATAATCAGCAAATCTTGTAAAACAGGTATCCTTGATCTTGATGCTGAAAAGGTTCCCAAACCTAATTTCCAAATCTTAATTAAGTTGCATTTTCTTGCCCTACAGACCTTTGTTAAGGTAATGTAACTGTCATTTAAAGTAAAAAGTATTGTTATATACCCTGAAGTGAATCTATTCAGTTCTTACAGTGGCATCCAAACACTGAAGCTCACTAAAATTATAACAGAAGTAGTAATAAAGGAAGTTACTAGACCACATCAGATGTCCCCATTATAAGCAATTAGTGTTCAAATTTCTCCTGTTTGTTAGGCTCAGCGTAGTAGTAAAAAGAATTTCTTATCATGTATATATTTATATTTAAGCATTTCACTGAAACTGACAATTGTCATTTTTGTTTAAAGGTTTTTTAAAGTCCATTCCTCTTGCTTCTCCAGTAATATAAGATGCAGGATTAAATTCCTCCTTATTTATCCAGCCAGATATTTTTTTCCTATCAGCTTTTAATATTTGAGCGTTCTAGGGGCCTACTATCAAATCTTCACAGCTCTTCAGTTCCTTAATACTTGGCTCTATAACAGGCACACATGCCTGGAGTGGAGTATGTGCCCATCTAGCTAGTATTCACAGGAGTAAGGATAAGCTCACATATGATTAAGTTTACATGTGAAACAGGAAAACATATCTTGACTTACTCCCCCAGATTCTCTTCTCCTAGTCCTAAATTAAGCAGACCCCCATACTGCAGTTTTTTCTTGCTTGCAATTCACTGATAGCATGGCTTTTACCCAACAGTCACAGCAGGCAGGGAGTTTCTATATCCTAGCAGACAAAGACAGTTTGAGGTCCTTTCCAATGGACCTCTGCAAAGCCATCTCTGCTAAACCTCAAGTGATTAACACACCAAAAACCAAATCTAGAAACCACTTCCAACTACATAGTATTTGGTTCAAGCATCAGACTGCAGACAGAGAAACTGCACAGAAGAGAGAGAAGTTGGGGAGGGGGACCCTTTAACACACTGCTTTGGAATGCAATAGTATATTAGGAGCTGATATGCAAGTGTCCAGAAAAAACAAAAGGACTCTTGCAGGAGATGGGGGAGTACAGGGGAAATTGAACAGAACTCTTAGCTATAAAGAGCCAAAGAGATTTTCTGAATGGTTGTGTTCAGTGAAAATAACAGGCTAATGCCATTTTCCTTCCTTTTTTTTGCATCTGCTTAATGATGCAAAACCTCTAAACAGGACACATGAGGCTTAGAGAAGATCAGCGTCACTTTGGGGAGGAACTTGTGATGAGTTCTCAGAGTTATTTTATCTAGATAAATGGAAATATAGGGAGGATCCACTTGGATCTCACTCATCCTTTTTGCCAATTTAACTGCTACCAGAAGAGCCTTTATCATGGAGTGGAGTAGAGGCAGCTACAGATTTAAACAGAACTGGCATTAAGAATGAAAGGATCAAATTCAAGTCCCACTGTAGGACTAGGTCCTTTACTTAAGGAAAGGCCACTGGGCAAGAAAACATGAGCCAGTCCATGACTGGTGCTTGAAGACAGCCTCAACCAGCCTCTTCAGTTGAATAGGACTCAAGCAGTGCTAAGCATAGGAGCTGAACTGGGTAGGCCAGCTGAAGGTTAAAATGATGCTCTGCGTCCACAGGATGAGTTCAGCCCACTAAGTATGGGAAGAGCACAGCCCAGCCAAGTATTAGAGAGAAAACCACCAAACTGTGGTCTTCTGTTTTGGGGAAGAGTGGGGCAGAGAGAAGCAGGCACCAACACAAAAACTCAAGAGCTTCAGGCTGTCCCTGAAGGGAAGGTAACCTACATACATCTCAAACACTCTTCCTGGATGGCTAAAAGTGTTTTCTAAGAGCAAGCGGTCAGGCTTTGCAGTATATCTTGAAGCTCAAAGGTCTCTAGAAACTAGAGATGAAGCACTTCAAGCCAGGGAATTGAGAGGAACTAAGGAACAGAAAGTACATACAGTCCTTTATCCCCTCAGGGTGAGGGCGCAAGGAGGGGTGACACTACAGTATACTACACTTGATCTGAGCCTTCAAGAGGCCGAGAAGGAAATAGTGAATAGTGCCAAGGCCAAAAAGCCCTGGTCAAAGCTCAGGGCAAGACACACCCACCAGTGAAGAGGTGGATATGGACAGTTACTCAAAGGAAACTAAATACTTCAACTGAAGTGTAGTATTAGGCAAAAAGTAAGTTCTGAATTGCAGTTCCTATTTACCATAGGCCCAAACATTGACCTCCTGCCCCTTGCCTGCAAGGCAGCAGTGCTCAACTCCTAGCCCATCAACCAGATCCGGCCCCCTCTGGTACTTTGTCAGCAGGCCCATAGGTCCAATGCATAGGGCCTGATCCTGAAGCACAGAGATGGCATGGGGCCCTGAAGCCTGATCCCCACACACAGAACCAGGCACAGGCAGCAAGAAATCCCGATGCCCCAATCTTGACACAAGGAGACTTGTAGAAGCAGCATAGAGTCTCAAGGCCCCTGAGCCCAGGATGAGGGAGGAGGGAAGGGGGGGAGGAGTAGTGCAGGGTCCTCAGACTCTGATCCCACCACATGGGACCCAGCAGGGTAAATGTGATCTGGGTCCAGACATCTGGGTGCCTACCAGCCTGCACCACTCATCTGCCCCCTGGGGCCACTCATTTGACCACGGACCGAAGGCATATTATTAATGACCCAAGTCAGTAAAGGGCACTACCACCTTTACAAGAAAATAGAAGTATATACAGGTGGCTCTTTCTTATAGATCAGTGGTCTCCAAAGTGGGGTGCGTGCGCAAGACGATCCACTGCGGTGCAGGAAGAAAATGTTAGAACTTCTATTTATATAAATATACATATATTGGGGGTGCGTGCTCAAAAATTTTTTACTGATAGGGGTGCACAATCAGAAAAGTTTGGAGACCACTGTTATAGATTACTGCATGCCTGTTTCTAGTGATTTCTATCTTTGAAGTGGAGTTTGTTTTGGAGACAGCGAGAATTGGAGAGGAGAAACAGCTTCCATCTTGAAGCTCTGTCCCCTTGACTGAGTCCTTCAATGAAATACTAGATTAAACGCGACAGTGGAAAAAAAGGAAAGTGTTAACTTGGTTGACTGACAATGCTAGTAATATGAAACCAGAACGGATATCTACAGATATCTACAAATTACTGTAACAGGATGTGATTTCTGTGCTTTAAACCTGCTTCTTAAATATTTCAATGTTGGATACTGAAAAAGAACTATGAAAAACACAAAATATAAAATATGTGAAAACTACTCATTGTACCTGCATGGGGATGTCATTTGAAAGTTTATTAAACAAAAAGCTGCATCAGAAAGCAATGACTGAGGGCATTAAAGTAGTTAAAGATATCTCGATGAAGATATCTTTTGCACAGTTCATTTGCAGAACTCTGAAGAGTCTACAGCCCACTGCTTCTGCAATCAGTGTTCCTGAATCAAAACACTTCTGTCAGGGTGCAAAATGGCCAAGGTAGATTCTCAAAAACACTTGAATGTAACAGTACATGTCCACTTATGGCTGCAAAACTCTTAGATCCAAGTTTCAAAGACAGCAACATTACCTATGATAGTACTGTTAAAACATATGACTGTACAAATAACACACTTAAGAGCAGATGTTAGGAAACATCAAATTTTCAAATGTTGCACAATACAAAACTTCTTCAGGTACTTGGTTCAGGACTGCAACCTGAGAATCTGGCAGGCATACAAGATGGCAATATGGTCTTTGTACGACATAACCTCCAATTCCTCTTGTTTCCCATCTACCCTCATTTGCGGCACGTGAAAGAAACTGGCCAATATACAAATATACTGCATGCCTACCTTAAATGGGGAACAGCAGATTTTAAAACTTACCCAAATCAAATACCTTCTAGAGATTAAGCAGCCCCAGGCCATTCAAACTCATCCAAAAAAAAAATCAAGCTTTTTTGTATTTTTCAAAATACCACACAACTGGACTCCACTTCTAGGGACCAACACACAGAATCACCCCTTTAAGAACCTGTTCTTCTGCCAAAGGAGAGCAAAGAGCTAGCTGCCATTTGAATACTAAAGCTTATTACCAAAGAGGTATATGGACCAATAAAAAATATACCTGGATTCTGACAGAAGATACTGGGAACTTATGACCTATGGCAGTGCTCAATCTTTTGGCCTCATGGTCTGGATAAGTGGTGCAGAAATTTGGCAGCAGGGGAGTAGAAATTAACACTACCCCTGTTCCCCCACCAAAGTTTTAGATGTAGGGAGAGCCCCACAGGCTGGACTGCATGGCTTCACGGTCTGGATCTGGCCTGCAAGCTGGGAGTTGAGTACCTTTGATCTATGGCCATTTTTACATAATCACACTTCAATGGCCTGTAAATTATCTCCTCTCCACTTTGAACACTCAAAGATCAGACTTAGTACAGTCAAAAGGGAGGTACTGAAATTACTTACTAGGTTATACTTAAATAATGCTGCCGATACAAATCTTGGCTTCTTCTGAATGGCAATGGCAAGACATTATCACCGATTTAAAAAGAACCAATGCTTGGGGACCCAAGCACACAAGATTCCCCCATTATCAGTATTTATATTAGTGTAATCCTGAAGCAGGAACAAGGCTTGTGTTAGGTGCTGTACAGACCTAAAATACAACACATCCTAATCACATACAAGGCAATAAAAGAATTCTTGCTTTTCTAACTTTTTTTCCCTATTGCTCAATAAAATACTTTGGCCTAGATTTTACTTCACCTACCAAATGTAGGACTTTTACTTCACCTACCAGATATAAGATTGGGGGATGGTGACCAAAGCCCCGAGGTACTTGGGGAAAGGGGTGAAGCACGGAGGAAGCACGAGCAGGACGTCAATGGAGAGGTGCTCTCATACTTCCTGAGAAATCAGGGCAATCAACTAGTTACCTCAGGTGCCCATACACAAATGCATGGAGCCTGGGAAACAAGCATGAAGCACTGGAAGTCCTTGCACAATCATGAAACTATGAGGTGATTGGAATAACAGACTTGGTTGGATACCTTGCATGACTGGAGCACTGTCATGGATGGGTACAAACTGTTCAGGAAGGACAGGCAGGAAAGAAGAGGAGCCATATGATTGCTTAGAGCTCTGGTATGAAACTGGAAATAAGCCTGCTGGGAGTCTCTGGGTTAGGTTCAGAGGGGAGAGCAACAAGGGTGATATTGTGGTGGGGGTCTGCTGTAGACCATCAGAACAGGAGGAAGTACTGGATGAGGCTTTCTTCAAACAGGTAGCAGAAGTTTCCCAATCACAGGCCCTGGTCCTCATGGGGGACTTCAATCACTGTGACATCTGCTGGGAGAGTAATACAGCAATGCACAGGCAATCCAGAAAGTTTTTGGAGAGTGTTGGAGACAACTTCCTGGTGCAAGTGCTGGAGCAGCCAACTAGGAGCCATGCTCTTCTTGACCTGCTACTCACAAACAGGGAAGAATTGATAGGGAATGTACTAGTAGATGCCAACTTGGGCAGCAGTGACCATAAGATGTCTGAGTTCAGGATCCTGAGGAAAGGAAGGATGGAAAGCAGCAGAGTAGGGACCCTGGACTTCAGAAAAGCAGACTTTGACTCAACTCAGGGAACTCACAGGCAGGAAGCCAGTCTGAGGAGGAGAGGAGCCCAGGAGAGCTGGCTATACTTCATGGAAGTCTTACTGAGAGTGCAAGAACAAACCATCCCAAGGCACAGGAAGACTAGCAAGTATGGCAGAAGACCAGTTTGGCTTAGTAGGAACTCTTCAGTCAACTAAATCACAAAAAGGAAGCTTGTAAGAAGTAGAAACTTGGACCAATAACTAGGGAAGAATATAAGAACATTGCTAGGCCATGCAGGGATGAAGTCAGGAAGGTCAAAATACAGTTGGAATTGCAACTAGCAAGCAATGTGAAGGGAAACAAGAAGGGTTTCTACAAGAATGTCAGTAGCAAGACAAAGTGTGGGTAAGTGTGGGTCCATTACTGAATGAGGAAGATGAACTTGTGACAGAGGATGCAGAAAAGGCTCAAGGGCTCAATGCCTTTTTTGCCTGTCTTAACAGGCAAGGTCAGCTCCCAGACTGCTGCACCAGCCAGCACAATTCAGGATGGAGGTGAGCATCCCTCAGCAGTGAAAGAACATGTTAGGGACTCCCTAAAAAAAGTGGATGCGTACAAGCCCATGGGACTGGATGGATGCCCCGAAGAGTGCTAAGGGAGTTGGCTGATGTGATTACAGAACCACTGGCCATCATCTTTGAAAACTCATGGCAATCAGGAGAGGTCCCAGATGATTGGAAAAGGGCAAACATAGTGCCCATATTTAAGAAAGAGAAAAAGGAGGATCCAGGGAATGACAGACCAGTCAGCCTCACCTCAGTCCCTGGAAAAGTCATGGAGCAGATCCTCAGCAAATCCATTTCTAAGCACTTGGAGGACAAGAAGGTGATTAGAAACAGTAAGCATGGATTCACCAAGAGCAAGTCAAGCGTGACCAACCTGATTGCCTTCTATGATGAAATGACTGGCTCGGTGGATGTGGGGAGACCAATGGATGTGGTGTACCTTGACTTTAGCAAGGCTTTTGATATGGTCTCCCACAACATTCTCGCAGGCAAGCTAAGGAAGTATGGGTCAAATGAATAGACTATATAGTGGACAGAAAACTGGCTGCAGCATCGGGCTCAGAGGGTAGTAATCAATGGCTCGATGTCTATTTAGCAGCTGGTGTCAAACTGAGTGTCCCAGAGGTCAGCCGTAGGGCTAGTTTTGTTCAATATCTTCATCAATGAGCTGGGATATGGGCTGGAGTGCACCCTCAGGTTTGCAGATGACACCAAGCTGGGGGAGTAGTAGATACACTGGAGGGTAGGGATGGGATTCAGAGTGACCTAAACAAATTGGAGGATTGGACCAAAAAGAATTTCATGAGGTTCAGTAAGGACAGGTGCAAAATCCTGCACTTAGGACAGAACAATCCCATGTATCAGTGCAGGCTGGAGGATGACTGGCTGGGCAGCAGCTGTGCAGAAAAGGACCTGGGGGTTACAGTGGACAATACACTGAATATTAGCCAACAGTATGTTCTTGTTGTCAAGAAGGTTAATGACATACTAGAATGCCCTAGTAGGTGTGTTGCCAGTAGGTCAAGGGAAGTGATTATTCCCCTCTATTCAGCACTGGTGAGGGCACATCTGGAGTACTGTGTTCAGTTTTGGCCCCCACTACAGAAATGATGTAGACGAATTGGGGAGGGTCCAGTGAAGGGCAACAAAATGGTGAGGGGGTGGGGAACATAACTTATGAGGAAAGACTGAGGGAACTGGGCTTAGTTTCCTCTTCTCTAGACTAAATTAGAGGGGATTCAATAGCAGCCTTCAACTACCTGAAGAGGGGTTCAAAAGAGGATGGAGCTAGACTGTTCTCGGTGGTAGATGAGAGAACAAGGAGCAACAGTCTCAAGTTGCAGCAAGGGAAGTTTAGGTTAGATATTAGGAAGAATTTTCTCACTAGGAAGGTAGTAAAATAGTGGACCAGGTTATCTAGAGGTGATAGAAGCTTCATCCTTGCAGGTTTTCAAAACCCGGCTAGACTAAGCTTTGGCTGGGATGATATAGTTGGGGATAGTCCTGCTCTGAACAGAGGATTGGACTAGATGACTTCCTGAAGTCCCTTCCAACCCTAACTTTCTATGTTTCTATGACTTAGCAATCACTTGCTTCCCCAAAATACACATCTAAATCCAGGGAATAACCCTATTCCAAATAGTGATGCATATATCCCTCCCATTCTTTCAGCAGAAAGGCTTGCCTGCCTCCAGAAATCAATTGCGTTTAGTCCTGAAGTGGTGCACAGTACTCCCGTTTTTCAATAAGCAGCCTTTTGTGGCTGTCACATTAGGATTCAGCTCACACAGAGGAAAGCCATCTCCCTGAACTTTCATTATACCAGGAGTCAGAAAGGCAGCATCTACAGGAATCAGTACATCTAACTCAGAACTGCATTCAGTGTAAAGCAAAGAACTACTCAGGGAGGAGGACCCCTCACACACCTTTTCCCCTAATATCCTAATGCTTACGACAGTTGTGGGAAGTGCCTTTATCACTAGATATCTGGGCAGAAGTTTGGCAGGTCCTCCTTCAGCAAGCTACCAACATCATCCCAAGCTGCTTATTCAGCTTGGCATTTCTTATATCTAAGAAATCAAGAATTTATGCAGAATCTGTGCGCTTCTTGAATAAAATTGAACTGCAGCAGAACTGAGGTGAAATTAAGCATCTATGCAGTCGTTTTGGCTTACTTCTACACATGTGCAGTAAATCAAGCCCAGTTGCCAAGGACTCTTTTAAGGAAAATGGAGGCACACAATTAATCTTGTCATTTTACTAGTTTTGTGACTACTATGTGAGATGGAACAGGATTTCTCTTAGTAACATTGGTACCTAGAGGCCATGTATTTATTACAGATGTCTTTCAGCTGGAATAGGATCTGGGCCAAATTTGTCTTCAGAATAGTAACACAAGACCTCCTTTAACATGCCCATATTTTCCTTATTCTGCTTGCTTGATATAATATTGTTATTAGCATATTATACCTGGATGTAAGCTAGTCAGTCCTTTGGGTAATTCCCCTCCCACATTTTATAATGTTCCTATATAAAACTTAACAACTTAAATGCTATTTTCTACTCTTAAAATATGATAAAGCATGCATAATTTTGTCTGCATTTCATAATCGACATTGACAACAGGAACTTAAAATCGGTTGACCAATAATCCCATCAATACTATTCAACATACACTTCAACTAAATCACCCTGAAATGGTATGTTACAGTTCCATAGCCTTTTATTGTGGACATAAATAGCCTCTGGTCATAAATAGCTGTTATCTTTTAATTTATTCAACTTCTTCTATTATCAAAACTAGATGAAAAGTAAAGTTAGACAATTCTATATATTCCCAGTAATGTATAGTTTTCTTACAACTATATAAATTATGAACAAATGTTTTAAAAAGCCACTAACAGAGTGACAAAGTTAGGGTTTTAAAAATTCAAGAAATGCTGAAATCCCAAGCTCCACATATAAGATTTTAAATAATCACTGTCTCTAACACAGTTCTTCCACAACTATACCTTAATATGCATAAGTAATAAACTGCTACATCATGCTATCTGCATTCCTTAACATTATGTTTAGAACAAGAACAAAAATATTCCATTAAGCACAACACAGAACAATACTAAAGTTGGTAGGCACAGGTAACCCACTTACATTTTCAGTTCAATTAACTTTGCAAACAATTATTCCTGCAAGAATATGCTTTGTTACTGCATCCAAAAATAATTTTTAATACTGTTGTTTAGATTTATATCCCATCCTATCCAGAAAGGCTCAGGGCAGCTTCACCAATTAAGTCACTGGAGGCCCTAAAAAGTTAAGACATACTAAAATTATCTTATCTAAGATAAGCCAATAATAACATTCCATATAGTCATTGAAATTAAATTACACTAAGTATAGGAGACTGAAAAATACTTTTGAATGATTAATTATGGGGCCTAGAGTGAATGTAGAGGAGGGGAGTTATAACATGCAAAATGTTTTGATTAGATAACATTAAACATGCTATCCCATATTCCTCGAGAGCTCCATAGGAGCGAACCTTTGTTGTATAGACCTCCGGAAACACAAATTAAGCATGCATTTAGGAGTACACTCCATTAAGTTAGCAAGAAACCTCTAAAAAAATGAGCTTCATATTTGCAGGATAATATCTCCCAAGAGGTCAGAAACAAAATCAGTTGATAAGAGCACCCTGGCAAAAATTTCTACACCTAATGTCATCGCTTTTCTATTCACTAAAGGCGGCACCGATTTTTACAGGATTAAAAAAAGTGTAAGAATTGACTTCCCCTAATTTATTTTTTGTTTTCAAAAAACTGTCAAAAAAGAATTTAGCTGCAGATAAAGACCAAGCCTGTAATATTTCAGCCCAAAGTGTAAGCAGTTTCAGAAAGTCAAGTGCCTATGGGCAGGCACAGGATGGAAACACTGAAGTATCTAGGTACTTGAAACATATATGCTCAAAATGAGAACTAGTTTTCATCTGAACAGCTGAAGTAAAAAGGACTACATTGTTACTGTTTGTTTTTTAGCCTCCATACCCTTCATTTTTGTTGCTGCTGTTTGTAGTCTGGACTTCACGTAAATCCAAACATTTTCTAAACATGGTTTCACTTTGTGGAAAGCTCAGGCAAAAGTGGAAATGTTTGAATTAATAAGCATGAAAGTATCCCTTTTTTCCCATATATTTCCTTATTAAGCGTTTGTTCTTGAATAACTGAAACAGTGAAATAATGATATTCATTACAAAATCAGCTAAGTTTGAAGTTCAATATATTTTTTAATTATGTATTTCAAGCAAGGTATTTCAATGTAGAAGTATTTTTGTTCATTTCTTTCCAGCACATTTGCTCCCATTATCTCAAAATGCAGGTGAAATGCCAATGTGGTTTAACAGCATTTCTAAATGTACACAGACCTTTATCCTTTAAAAAAAATAAAAAAAATAAACCAAACTGGTGCTAATACAATACTAAGGCTGAGAAAGGCTGCTCTGTTTGCATATCAGTTTTATTGAAGTTGGGCATTAAACAATATGGACTAATCAGCTTACTCCGACATCATTAAAACAAAAAGTCCAGCCATTTGACTAAAACCACTCTGCTGACTCTCCTGAAATCTTAGCATCCAAAGCAAGTTTTATAGTTTATTTTAATTCTACTTAAACTTGAAATCATTTTCCTCCTTCATTGGAGAAGAGATGCAATTATTATCTTCTGATTACTTCCCTAGGATTATAATTCAGTTGTTTCCCATTCTGCTGAATGTCAAACATATATACATGTGTACTTAGGTGATTCAACACTGATTAAAGAAACATTAAATAGCAGGGATCACTGGCCCCTATTTTATATGGACAGAGCAACAGCTGCTGTCTTCAAAAAATAAATAAATAAATAAATTACACCATCATGTAGAAAAGCAATAAATCACTGCTTATGCCATTTATCTCCAGTGACTCCACACTACTTGGTCCAAAAGGTAGAAGCAAAGCATGGAAAATGAACCACAAGACATAAGCAGAGAAGGCTGCTTTATCCAACTGCTTGCAGTTCTGACCCTTTTCCATATTGTGACTCTCCCATGCTACCAGAGAAAAGTTTTTAGAGCCCTATAGCCATATAGAGATACAAACAAAGAATCATGCCTTTCCCTAAACACTGTCATACTACAAAGAGCCCAACTGGACTGTCTGATTAAGATCAACGAAGACAGAAATTTAGAAGAAAGGATTACTGCAGACAGAAAAGGAGAGAGTCTGGCATTGAACAATTGGCAGACAGGGAGACATCTCAGTTATTATGGGCCTAATACAGAGATGAACCCCAAAACTCTACAGAGAACAGACCCATACTTGTGAAAAAAAAAAAAACTACTCCTGACTGAAACATCTAACACACCCTATTATTTCAGCTGAAGAGATAACTAGTAGGAAGGGTTTTTGTGGCAGTGCACCTTTGGGTGCTTGCCACTTTAAGGGCTGAAGCAGGCAGCCAGCAGGTGCCCGATTAGGATGGCCATTTTCAAACACAGGCCAGACAGGCACTGCCAGCAGTTGACTGCTTGCAGCCGAGGGAGCAGCAGTACCCAGTTCCCTCGTGGCACGGAACATCCTGAAGGTAAGGGCAGGAGCTTGGGGGATGGCTTGGAGGCTCCTGGTCCTGGGTAGGACCTAAAACTGCACTCTGCTGGGGTAAGGAGGCCTGGTGGGGCTCCTTGTGGTGGGGGAGCCCCCAAGAAGTGTCAGGACTGCAAACCTCCTTGGTGGAAGGTGGGTTGGGGTGCCTTAGCTCCAGCCCCACCATCTGGAGAGTAATAGCGCGAGCAGGGGGAATAACGTGGGTGTTATTAGTGAGAAACCTGAGCCTAGCAGGGATGCGAGATCCCAGAAGCAGTAGTTTGCGTAGCGTAGTGTGAAGGCCCACTCAGAGTAGGGTGCAGTAAGGGGCACCTGAGGGACTGAACGTGTTGGGGTGCAGAGTAGGGCTGTGAGAGTAGTTTGAAGGACTGCACAAGAAGCATACTGAGTATGCTGCAAAAGTGGCTTGAAGGACAGTACATGGGCCAGCCCCAGAAGTGTGAGCATGAGAGCAGTTGCCCAGTGAGGGGCTTGGGACAGAATCTGCCCAGGGGTTGGCACAAGGCTAGGCCACGTAGAGTAGGGGAACTCATGGGAATCAAAGGACTGCGCACTATGGCCAGTGTGCAACTAGTGAAGCCTGATGGCTCAAGAGGGGCCACTCAAGTGGAGCAAGGGCAGTAGAGTGTGGCCCAGTAATAGGCAGTATGCCAGAGGCCCCTGTGAGAGTGGGGTGCAGAGTGAAGGTAAGAATGAATGGAGCCTAACCTATGGACTGAGTTTGCTCCGGTCTCAGACCAGGGGCCAATCATAATCAGGATGCCATCTACAAAGCATGGGCCCTGGTATAGGGAGGTTCAGAGCCATGGATAGCACACCCTGGCATCAGGGCAAGGAATGGGCAGCCTCCCACTTAATAAATCTAGTTAACAATCAAGTCGTGGCAGGTGAGTCAGGGCAGACTGCCCTAAGCAGGTGGGCGGGCTGCTTTGGGATGCAGCCTCCAGTTTACCCCGTCAGTTTTATTTAAAGATCAGGGAGGACCCTGGGAAAAGCCACTGGCTTGAACCTAGTTCTCAGAGAAAAAGCTGCTGGAATGCCTCTCTTGTTGTGTGGGTGTCGGTTGAGCAGTCTTGGTCTCTAAGGATGTATGTAGACAGTGTTTTTTGGTTAAATGTGATCTATTAGACCAACCAAATAGTTGGAAAAATGTTCTTTGCAAGCTTTCCAACTATTTGGTTGGTCTAATAAAAGAGATCACATTTACCCAAAGACCTTGTCTTTTGTTACGTGGATCATAAAGAGAACAAATCAGCTTTAACTGTCACAACCCCTAAGGCAATGTGACATTACACAAGAGCCTGCAAGTAGGTCCTGTCTTTCATCAGATGTATTTTTAAGGAGTGGAAGAGCAAGTGAAATCAATGAGAGAGTTTACCACATCCTGTAATAAGTGTCTGAAATTCAGGTAAACCAGGAAAATTCATTTTCCCATTTTGCTTGAAGTCAATCAAGACCTTTATGGATAAGAGCAAAGATAACCTAATCCTCCATGCTCTTCAGGATAGTCTCTCAGAGAAATCATAAGAACTTAGTCTTTGTAACAGAAGAGACAAGGACAGAGGAAACTGAAACTTTAACTCCAAAGCTGGTAGAATGAGACTTGTGTCTGAAGCAAGTGCTAAACTCAATGACATTCTGGTAGAGCACAGACAGTGAATAAAACCAGTACAGTATAGATGTCACAGATTTCATAGACCTCATGAAATCATCGGGTTCAGCCCCCCCGCCATAGGTGGGAAGTCATCTGGGATCAAGTGACCCCAGCAAGAAATATATCCACCTGTTTTTTTTTAAAGAGTCCAGAGTAGGTGCTTGTACCACCTCGGGGGGGGGAGGGGGAGGGGTTGTTCCAGACCCTAAACACATACACTGTAAAGAACATTTTTCTTATGGCTAGAATGTATGCATGTGTGTTCCCCATTTGTTATTCCAAGACTTAGATACTTATATATCATATACTTAAATACCATTTATTTCAATTATGTTGAGTCTATCTAGGTATTCTAGTTGCTATCATCTACCAAGCAGAAACATAGGATTCTGACCATTTTAAGATTCTCATTTCAAAGTCTCAGATGCGGTACTGTTTATGTTAATTTTTGATAAAATAAATGAGTCCATAGAGTAGAGTAAAGGTGTTAACGTGACCTTATTACTGTGCAATACCAAACAGTTAAACAAGGTTTGAGGTTGAGCACAGAGACCTTGGCCTATTTAGTTGCACAGTACCACTTTGCATTAAAGAAAGGATTTCTATATCTTTATTAGGAAGTAAGGCAGAACAGTCAAAGCATTTAAAATGTGAAGCATTAATTAATGCCTTAGATTTAATGTTAACGCCTATTCTCTTTATTTGTAGGGAGATTTTTATGGGGAATAGGGAACATATGCATTTCCATCTTCTAGACTGTAAACATCTGTTTTGAGAAAAAAAGAAAAAAAGTTGAGGTAGGTTGAAGCTGTTGCTGCTGCTACTGTCAAAGCCCAAACCTACATTCCTAAAGACAAGACAAGCACACACAAAAGGTAAGGAAAAGAAAAGGAACAGCAAAGACAGAAGTTGTAGCTTCTGTTTCTGATGCCGATTCTGACTTGCAGGAAAAAGACAGACCTAGCATACGGTCTTATCAGGACGCCAAGATCTGTCTAACTTGTATGAGCTTCTGGATGTTTAAGACATTGCTTTTAGCTGCCTTTTTGGTCACAGACTCAGAGCCATGTTGCAAGAGATGAAGCTAAGCCAGATGCTTGCGGAGAGAGAGAGAGAGAAAGTAAGTTGGGGGAAAAAAGGACAAACAAGGCAAGGGTGACAACAAGAACTCAAGCCTTACATTGCATGCATGGTTTAGAACTTTACCATTTCCATCATCATAGACTACATCACCTGAGTGTGACCCTCTCCCTCAAGTCAGGACACCCCTCAGAATTTGGAGAACAAAGGTCCAATAATACAGTGGCAGTAACAGCCACAACAGTAGAGCTGTCCCCTTTCAATTCACCAGTACACCCAGATTCAATGGTAAATTATCTTCTGTGACAGGCTAGCCATATTTAAAGATCCAAAAAAAAGTGACTGGTGGAACAACCCAGTCTTTCATTACCAATTAGACTGAACTAATACACCACACTTTTAGACTGCTGATGTTTGGTCCCACACTCTTATTTTCAGACATAACCAGAAAATAGCCCTTATGTTATATAAAAATGATTGGCTTCTTTCCACACATACATTTTCAAAAGAAGGTTTAAAAGATTTTACATGGTACCTCAGAACTGAGATGGCTGAAGTCTCTATATTCAAAAGCATAGAAAGTTAGGGTTGGAAAGGACCTCAAAGCAGGACCACCCCCAAATACCTCACACCAGCCAAGGCTTTGTTTACCTAGGTCTTAAAAACCTATAAGGATGGAGATTCTACCACCCCTCTAGGCATCTAGGTAACTTGTTATAGTGCTTTACTACATTCCCTGTGAATTTTTCCTGATATCTAACCTAAACTTCTGTGTAGCAACTTAAGACAATTGCTCCTTATTCTGTTCTCAGCCACCACTAGGAACAGTCTAGCTCCATCCTCTTTGGAACCAGCCTTCAGGTAGTTACCAATGCTGCTCTGTTTAATCCCCTATGTCTTGTCTTCTCTAGATTAAATACACCCAGTTCCTTCAGCTTCACCACATTTCCAAGCCCCCTAACCATTTTTGTTGCCCTCCACTGAACTCTCTGCAATTTGTTCACATCCCTTCTGTAGTGGGGGGCCCAAAACTGGATGCAGTGCTCCAGATGTGCCCTCATCGGGCGTGTCCACGCATGCAAGCACGTGTGCTTACAGCAGCTCAAACAGAAGCAACGCAAATTTGAGCTGGGGCTTTTTGCCTCAGTGCGTGTGCTCACACATGCACTTTGTTGTGGAGCAAATATTGCCACTTAGGGCAAAATAACCCTGCCTGGCTCCTCCCAGATCTGGAGCCAGGGGGAGCCAGAGCCCAGGGCCAGCACCTGTGCTGACCCCATCAGTATAAAAAGCTGCCCTGTCCTGGCCCCAGCAGTATAAAAAGCTGCCCTGGCAAGTAGCTTGGGGCTACTAGCTCTCAGGAGCTTCTGGGGCCCAGCCAATTGGTACCGGGGGACACTACCCCTTGTGCCAGCTGGACTGCTGAAGCAGCCCTGAGAGGTCTCTGCACCCTCTACTCACTGCAGCAGCCTGGCAGTGGGAGCTGCTGCCTGGCTGCGACCAGCTGTCATCTGCCAGATCCAGATGGGGACTGCAGAGCCAGTAGAGGCATCCGCCCCTCTGGGCCAGCTGCCAGCGGACTGTAGTTGCAGTGTTTGCCTCTGTGTGGCACTACTGCCACGTATGCCCCTACCGGGCCATCTGGGCAGCTATCACCCGGAAGGTGTTCCAGGTGTCAAAGCATGTCCTCCTGGCCCCATTTGTCCACAGCCAGCTCGGTCCAAGGTGCCACACTGGCCTCCCTACCAGGAATTATGGTGTTCCCTACTGAAAAATCCCTGACAAAAAAAACCCTAAAGTCACTCTGTTAAATACTCCCAAATACATGTTCCTCCACAAGTAAAACAAAAGACCACTATAAAGACAGACAGCAATCACTTGGACAATATTTTATTGATATATCTACAGTGTTAAAGCAAGTCTCTTATCATAATAATAAAGTGAACTCTAAATACATGTTTCATGAATTCATGAATATATTTTGCTACCCTCCCACAGGGGGTTCAGCCCTCCAGCAGGGGGAGGCTGGTGAGGGGAGGGGCCAGACAAGGCAGGGGTCGGCGGCCTCAGGGGGCTGGCGGAGTGGGCAGGGCCAGCGGGGGGCCCCCCCATGGTCCCCTCCTCCTCTTCTCCTCCAACCCCCCCCAACCCCTTACTTGCCTGCACTGGAGCCCTGGTGCTGAACACGCGGCCTGGCTGGCCATGTGTTTCAGCATGAGGGTGAGGGGCCAATCACAGTGACACTCTGGCAGCCAGATTGTCTCCGTGGAGGACCCAGCCTCCGGTTGCCTCAGGGCATGGTCCCAGACTGTGCCCTGCTCCACTTGTTAAAACTTCTATTTTTTTAGTCCCCTGGATATTCAGGGGTCTAATTTTCTCCTTGCGCTGCAAGTTCCCGCACGCATCTGTTGCCCTGTCTAAAAGGAGGCTGAAATGGGGCAAGAGGCACATGCATGCTTGTCTGGACGTGCCCATCGATATCAAACAGAAGGAAGAATCAGTTCCCTCGATCTGCTGGCAACACTCCTACTAATGCAGCCCAGTATGCCGTTAGCCTTTTGTGCAACGAGGGCACACTACTGACTCATAATCAGCTTATTGTCCACTGTAACCCCCAGGTTCTTTTCTGAAGAGCTGCTGCTTAGCCAGTTGGTCCCCAGCCTGTGCACCAGCGCATGGGACTGTTCTGTCCTAAGTGCAGGACTTTGCACTTGTCCTTATTTAACCTCACAAGTTTTTTTGGGGGGTCCAATTCTCTAATTTGTCTAGGTCACTCCAAATCCTAGCCTAAATACTGCATAACACTGTACAGTAGCAGCAGCAGCATGTTATCCCTAAGGCACCTTATTCCATAGCACAATATACCTCTTTGCTGGTTAGGACAGATGATATGACAATCATTTTCACTGCTAATGCAAGATAGCCTAATACTGTATAGCAGTAGTTCTCAGCCTTTGTGGACTTAAGGCACCCCTCCTCTGACTTGAGATACCCCTTCATAACTCTTTTTGAACTGAACAGCACCCCATTTCAAAACCTAATTTATTACAATGCTTATCATCTTGCAGAGAGGCCAGACAGTGGGATTAGGGCCATGGGAAGGCAGGGATTAAACTGAGCCTGTGCTTATTTCCTCACACCTCATGGAACCCTTCAAAAGACTGTGGTACCCCCAAGGTGCTTGTGCCTGTATAGGGGCATCAACTCATGATAATGCCTAGATACTGCGTGTATTATTTCCTTTGCCCTGTTAGCCAACTTCCTTGTGCTGAAAGTTCTCCTAAAGGTAGATCCCCACCACAATAGTCTGGTATAACTGGCAACTGACACATTGGTTGTTGGCAATTCCTTGATACAAATCCAACAGTCTTCCAGTAAACAGGGAAGTCCACAGATGACTGAAGTGGCCAATCCAAGAACCACACATTCCAACTGCTGCAATCAGATCCATCTCCTTTCTGAAATATGGTAGTGATTCTGGCATCTCTTGGGTCACTGGGAATCTGACTGTATGTTAGGCCACTAACAGTGGAGTTTTCCAACCCCTCCACTCCCCCTTTATTCATTTTTTAATTACAGCAGGAAGGTAGATCAGTTTCTTTCCACTTCTTCTCTTTGTCTCTGCTACTTATATGGTTTCTTTTCTGAAAAGAAAAATACCTGAAAGATTATAAAACCCAGCCCTTAATCAAGAGGACTATGTTAGCTTATTCCCTTGCTTTGCCAAAGGGAAAAATCATAGGCACCTATAAAATGCTATATTAGCCTCATCAAATAGTAGTTAATGTAAATGGTTATTATTCATGACCATGGTATGTGTACCATTAATATACATGATGAGCAATATAGCCAAGTTAGAAAACTGAACTCTAGAAATTAAACCAAGTGATACATTTATCTCTCAACACCAGATTTATACTAAGATATTTTCATGGTGGCAGACTCTTCACATTTTGAAAAGAGAGGGTCTTGAAAAGAACATTGCACAAAAACTACCAAGTGTTTATCTGTCCATAAGCCTATGGCATTTCCTACACATGGGGGAAATATATCCTAAGTTTACAGAAAGGTCTGAAGTTGATAGTTTTGTTATTGTTTATACCAACCCATCCCATGTTCAGAAGTGAGTATCAAACCCACACCTTCCTGAATAAAGACAGAACAATAAATGAGAATTAAAACGTGGAAGTCAGCTTTTACATGTTGTACAATACAAAGGAAATTTATGAATTTCAAAGAGAATCTTAATTTTGAAATGCTGGCCTCTTCAAATTCAATTCTTCCTGTCAACCCCTAATTAACAAATACTTTGACAACTCTGCAACATGCAGCATCAATTGAAACAAGCGATTAAGATGCCACTTTTGTATACTTTTTAGTGTGAAATACTTTATCACAGAGATAGCAGAATTGTTATTACTATTACAATTGTCACAAACTAAGAGATAAATCAACAATGTTTATTTCTAAATAGCAAACTGTTAAAAGCAGCATGTACTCAATGGCCTACTCAACATGTTCACTTACAATAACTTTATCCTGAAAACCTACTTGAGTGTAATTGAAGTACAAGATCAGATATTCAGTTTAGCTATCATTTATTACTGAACTGTTTTCAATCTGTAAAATAAGTAAAAGCAGCTGAGAGCACCTTTAATAAGCTAACTGTTAAAGGAGGCATAATCACAAAAACATAGATAAATTTTTCTACTGTAATGCTGCAATACTGATTTATTCTAAATTAAAATACACTGAGTTGGACAGTAATGTAAATCTGTATGTTTACGCTGATAAACTCATGTATGTGTACTACCTTGCATAATTAAATATATGACTACGATATTAATTAGAAAAGCTAAAGAGCCCATGCTATGTTAATTATCTGATTTCTAATTTCTGAATGAGTTTAAATAGCTAAGCCAGAAAAAGTAGTGCTAATATTAAACATTTCTCTTCCTACTCTTATTCTTTGAGACATTAGCCAATATACAATTATTAGTTCACTTTTATGAGAAATTTCAATAGATGGCATACTAAATTTGCTGAACTCACAGCTGGAGAAGAGATAAAAACATCCAGAGGGTGAAAATCCTCAAAATGCAAATATTAACTTTGAAACAATAAGTTGAAATGCCACAGAGAAGAGAATGAAGCTCAGCCAATGGCATCCTTTGCCAACAGCACATCTATATAACGGAGTGCAAGTCTGTGAATGTACATTGGCTAAACTGCAACAGGCAATTAATATTACTAAGTACCCAAACCTCCCTTATCATCGCGGGAAAGAATACTTGAATTCAAAATCATGCCATTAAGAAAAAAAGGAGAGTGCTTTGGTTTGGAGGAGGAGGGTTAGATGAGAGGCCTTTTACCCTTCTCAACAAAGTCACAATTAAGATGCACAAGTATAAAAATTTAAAGCGAAGCCTGCAAGTATGAGTCTTGACTGCTGAGAATATCTGGGTATAAGAGACTGCAGCACCACTCATATCCAAGATCATATTACATTTAAAAAAAGGAATAAATGAAGAACTTTTTGAAACCAGAAGTCAGCAGGGGAAAAGACCCGAGCCAGGCAACACAAGGACACGCACAACATGCAGTGAAGGCTCTCTCATTCCCAGGCTCTTCCCTGCACACAGCTGAACTTTCGTGAGACACGAGTGCCCATGCCCTGGCACACAAGAACACAAGGTAAAAAAAAAGAAAAAAGAAAGAAAAAAGGCACTTGCAATTTGACTTTCACACCTTGCCAAACCGGTTGGGTCTGACTGAGGGTCAGGCGGCCTCAACACTGCTCCGGATTTCCGCCCCACTCCGGCGGAGGCTGCACGAGGTACCCAGCCAGCCTGCCTGCCCCCACCCGCCCCCTGCGCTCCGCCAGCGGCGATTTCAGCACCCCCTGCGAGAACAGCGCAGCAGCACCCGGGGGTTTCCCTCTACAGGTCACATTCAGACTCGCTTCCCTGCCCAGGGAGCTTCCGCGGCGGCGCCGGCGGCCACCCGCGCCCCCCTCCCCAGCAACTTTCCGCCAAGCTCCTCGGTCCCCGAGCCCGCCCAGGCGCCGGGCGACCCCTCGCCAGGCTCTGCCCCCCCCCGCCGTAGCCAGCAACGCGCGGCGGCTCCTCCGGGGCCGGGAGCCGCGCGGTGCAGTAGCCGCCGCATGGCAGGGCCGGGGGAGGGGGAAACATGAGAGGCTCATCCGTACACCAGCGCACGTGCCCGCAGGCCGCGGAGGCGGCGCTGCCCAAGTGCCTCCCGGGCTCCCCTCGGCGGGCAAAGGGGTTGGCGGGA
>NW_017728947.1:45495031-45508729 GCF_001723895.1 Crocodylus porosus | reverse complement strand
GCGGGGCTGGCGGCACCAGCAAGCCCGCGTTGCTGAGCTCAGGCAGAAGCAGTCGAGCCCCGAGCGGTGTCCCCGCCCCCCGCCGTCACCCATTGGAGCGCAGGCCGGGGCTGAGGAGGGTGTGTGGGGCTAGCTGGAACTCTGCCGGCTGGCGGGAGAAGGGGGAAGCCGCCTGTTCTCCCTGTTTTCTCCTGTAAAAGAGAATCCATTTTTCAAGTTTGTTCGCTGCCCTTCCATATAATGTTGCGGCCTCTTCTGGGTCGCCACCCGTGAGTTGAGATGCCCTGCGCTAGGCGAGTGTGCAAGGCAGGTGCCACTCACGAGGCCGCTGCATCTGGCACAGCGCCGCGCCCTGTCCCCCTTGTGGTGCCAGTGTCGTGGCAAGGAAGTTTGGCGCCGGGAGCTAAGCCCACAGCGGCAGCTCGTGCCGCTGCACGGCCCCTGGTGCTCACTTGGCGCCAAGCCGCAGGGAGGTTTGAGGGTGGGGGTTGAGGTGACGTTAGGTGGATCACCCCTGCTGCCGCTTTTTTGTGACTGAATGGCACACAGGGAATTTCATTGCAGACTGCTGGTTCTGCCCCTGGGAAACGAGGGGGGCGGGCCTCAGGCGGGGCCTGCTAGTACAGGTCAGCGTGCCTCACTCAGGAAACGTGCCTCGTAGCTCTGTGCCACCACTAACAGCCCCAAAATAGGCTACAGTGAGAATCCTTTTACTGGGTCGGGGTCAAGCCCAGTATCCTGTGTTGCACAGCTCAGTGCTCCCTCTTGGAGCACTTGTTAGCAACCTCTGCCCCTCACCCTGTCCCCATAATTGCTTTAAGTTGTTCCTAGAAATCAGTTGGCATGCAACCAGTAGCCCCTTTGCACAAGAAGGAGGCTTAACCATGCCCATGTGGGCACATGGCCATGAAGTTTCTGTGCATTAAAAAGGCCTGTGTCACAGTGGCAGAGAGGATACCAACAGGGAGAGTGAACTGGGTCTGACCCAGGCTTTTCCCCTGTCTCCCATGTGTCACCTCCAGCATTTAAGGTCTAGAAAGTTGGAATTCAGAGGCCATACCCCTAACTCCTATGCTCATTAGCTACTGCTTCCCCTTTATAATAATGTGGTTTCTTTAAGAAGCATCCATTATTACATATAGTTCAGATAAATGCATACTCTAGGTAAGTGTATATATACGTAGGGTTTTTTCTGTTCCAAGGCTGTGCGCTAGAACTGAATATACTGTACTGCATTTGCAGTTTGATTCCCAGTTTCCTTTTGTCATTGCTGCATACTGTGCTGCATCCACACCTACTGCACTATATTCACCTGCACTCCATGTAGATGTACTGTATTGCATATGCGTACATTGCATTTAAGATGCATAGATACTGCACTGGATTCAACCACTCTGTACCTAGAAGCACTGATCAACCGTGCACTCACATGCACTGCATTTTTCCATAATCACATCATTTTGGAATGAATAACATTTCTCATGCTTGCAGGCATAAGGAAATACAAGACCCTGTAAAGGGTTTCTTGCAGCTTGTGTGTGAAACAGCTTGTACTGGCCAGTATTTTAGCCAGGTCACTTGACTGGACAGACCGCTTGTTTGATCCCATGAAGAAATTCCTATGTTCCTGTACTCCTTAAATTACTTAGTAAATTTAAGAGGCAAGAATTCTTGTGGGTGGTCTCTTTTATTAGACGAACTGCATGGTTGGTATAGTTGAAGATAGGCATTTATCAGCCATGTAGTTGGTCCAATAAAAGATATCACCCACAAGAATTCTTGCCTCTCATATTTCCTGGGCTATCACAGCAACATCACTTTCAGCACTACCAAAACTCAATATATTTAAGTTACCACAGAGGCATTTCTGGACTAATAATTAAATTTGGGTTCAGTTTTACATATAAAGAGGGATTAAACTCAAATGGGTTTAATCCCTCATTGAATGTAAAACAACCCAGTGTTTCAGGAATAATGCAGCATAACTTCACCAAATTTATAGAAACAGAGGCTTAAAAGTTCAAAATATTAAATTAATTTCCCTCCCTTAACAGTGAGATTGGCTTAAATAACTTTTCCTTTTTTAACATTTTTCCAATTTGATTTCTGAGTCATGAACTTTTGGGGAAACATGCCTTCCCACACATTTTATATAAACATCTGGATTTAAAATTAAGAAACACGCATGTAACACAGGCTGTTCAGTGAGGACTTCATTCACCATATCTTATACACTGGGGTGGGAGAGTTGTCATTCTATTCCTCTTCATTGTTGTTCTAAATAATTTTCTCTCCTTCATATTACCTATCCAGGCTTTGTCTTGTGCACTCCTGGAGTCCACAGCTGGACACTCATCAGCTGCCTTTGTACTTCAGCTTCACAGATGGGCCCACATTCTTATAATTTTCCCTTTGACAAGTTGCAGCATTCTCTTTCCCCTGGGTGTCTCTGGCACCTTTTCTGGCACCAGTTCTCTGTCTGTTATACCTTCCCAGAAATTCAGTCTCACAGCCAAGGTGTCCTGAGGCCTCTGTAAGCAGTAGTGACTCTTCAGAAGTTTAAGCACAACCTTTCCCAGACCTCTCCTAGCCTTGTTGAAGCTCTGGATTTGCAGTTTATCAAATATATAAGAACTGAAGCAAAGATGCACGAGTTTTTTAAGAATTCCTAAAAATAATCACTCTTTAGATAGCATGAAAGATATACAGCCACCTCTAGACGCATTGCATTTTCTTGCAATCCTGAAGTATTATCCAGGCTTAAGTCAGAATTCAAGATCCTTTTCCTGCAGCTCATGACTTTTATGAAGAATAAGTCTCTACACTTCAGATCAGCTTGGTTTCACTTTGGTTAGTCTAACAGAAACAGAGCTCTCTGCTTTATAAAAACATTCTCTGGCCTTGCATGTCTGTGGTTTCCTTTGAGTTCTCCTTCAGCCTCTCAGGCTCTGCAGCTTCTGAAATGCAACATTCACATGTACGTTCTTAATTCTGCTGTTGGGAATTTCCCACTCTTGAACCTTTATTTCAGAAAAAAATGTTTAGACTAGTTTTATTAAGCTTCTTCAGCCATCCCATTACACCAAAGTACTTCCACTTAAATGGCAGCCATCAGGGTATGGCAATCATCTTTTGCTCCAAATCTGGAAAATAATTGACGCAGGTCTTCCAGTAATGGAATGTGAATTCCACTTATATCAAGGCACTTGGAATACAACAACTTAATATGACAACCAGAATTCATATGCCATACAAATTGTTGGGGTGCAGTGGAAGGAACACTTAAAGCATGCTGCTACTGCTGTGAAATGTGAGTGAGGTGCACTGCTCTCAATTCATCCTGTTAATGAGCACTTATTCTTTCAGGCTAAGGCAGGGGCATGCAGTTATTTCAACTGGAAAACTGCTTAAGTTTTGGTGAGCTGTCAAGGGCTGCAAGGGTAGTCTTGCCCCGTGATAGGTGCCCTGCCTCCTGATCACCATCTTGGGTCTGGAAGTCCCACCCCTAACCCCTGACCTTTGCCACTGGAAGTCCCTCCTCTTGCCGCAGAAGTACTTTGGGGGGAGGGAAGGAGTTGCCATCTTGAAACCAGGAAAATAAAACCCAAATCATATATTTAAAAATAAAATAAAATAATAATAATTAAAAAAATCTACCATAACTTATTTTAATTTTATTTAACAAAATTGTCTTGATTTCTATGTGTTTGCATAGTGTACCTAGAAGTGATTGCATAATAGCTCAAAATACAGTCTTACTCTTGTATATTGTGGGGGGGGGGGTAAGAGGGTCTGTGGTTGGGGAGTGGGTGTGTGTTTGTGGCAGGCTGTGGGGAGGTGAGGGGATTAAGGGTAGGGTAGGTGGGGTGTGGAGCGGGGTATGTGGTTGGGGTGGAGGTATGTGTGTGGGTATGGTGGGCAGTGTGGGAGAGTGTGGGTGTGTGGGCTAATGGTGGGGGTGGGAGTGTGTGGGGCCTGTGGGAGGGTGGGAGTGTGTTTGGGGGTATGGTGTGGATATGGGGTGTGGAAGGGAGTCAGTGTATGTGTGGGTGGGTATGGTGGTGTTCAACATATGGTGGTAGGTGAGATGTATGAGAGGGTGTGGCTGTCGGCGGGGGAGGGAGGTCCTTGGAGTCCCAGGAGTGTGCAAGTCCCTAGAGCTGCATATGATGGAATTGAGCAGGGCCAGCCCCACCCACCCCATAGTATGCAGCTCCCCACACTCCCACTCTAGTCCTGGCCAGAGGTGGTGGTAGCATGTGGGGCCAGCTCCACCCAACCCAATAATACTCCTGCCTGAGTCCTTGGCTGCACGTGGTGGGAAGGTGGGAGACTAGCCCCACAACATGCAGCTCCCTGTGCTCCCATCCAAGTCCCTGGCCACATGTGGTGGCAGCATGTGGGGCCAGTCCCCACCAGTCCCATAGATTTCACAGACATTAGGGCTAAAAGGAAACCTTGCAAGATCATTGGGTCCAGCTCCCTGCCCAAAGGGCAGGAAGTCAGCTAGGGTCAAAAGATCCCAGCAAGGTAGGCATCCAAATGTTTCTTGAAAGTGTCCAGAGTAGGTGCTTGCACCACCTCTGGGGGGAGTCTGCTCCAGGCCTTGGGGACTAGGGCAGTAAAGAAGTTTTTCCTTATGTCCAGCCTAAAATGGTCTTCCAGAGGTTTGTGACCATTGGACCTTCTCTTGCCTTGGAGTACCCTGGTGAAGAGACGTTTTCCCAGTTCCTGATGCATACCCCTTATGTACTTACAAGCTGCCACCAAGTCACCCCTGAGCCTACGCTTCTCCAGGATGAGGAGTTCCATGGCTCTCAGCCTCTCTTCATGAGGCCTGCTCTCTTGCCCACTGATTATGCGCATGGCTCTCCTCTGGACTGTTTCAAGCTTCTCCATACCCTTTCTGAATTGTGTAACCCAGAATTGGATGCAGTGCTTCAGCTGCGGCCTCACCAAGGCCGAGTACAGCATGAGGATGACTTCCTGGGTCTGGTTTGAGATGCATCAGTAAATTCAAGCCAAAGTTGTGTTTGCTTTGCCAGCTGGGGTATTGCATTGGTGGCTCATGTTCATCTTGTGGTCAGTCATGACCCCCAAGTCTCTTTCAGTCATGGTGCTAGCGAGTGTAGCACTACCAAGCCTATAAGTGCGATGTGGGCTTTTTCTTCTGAGGTGGAGCACCTTGCATCTCTCAGTGTTGAATGCCATCAGGTTTTCATCCACCCACCTTGTGAGCCTGTTGAGGTCAGCCTGGATCACCAGCCTATCCTCGAGTGTGGACACTCTTTTCATAGTTTTGTGTCATCAGAAAA
This sequence comes from Crocodylus porosus, assembly GCF_001723895.1. NCBI lineage: Eukaryota > Metazoa > Chordata > Crocodylia > Crocodylidae > Crocodylus > Crocodylus porosus. The sequence goes on along the minus strand of NW_017728947.1, from coordinate 45,503,414 downwards.
CTTAGCCAGTCTGCCTCTAACACCAGAGGCCAGATCATTTATGAACACATTAAAGATTACAGGTGCAAGAATACAGCCTTGGGGAACACCACTGGTCACTATGTGCCATGTTGATTTGGTTCTGTCAACTGCCGCTCTGAGCCCGACCTCGGAGCCAGTTCCCCAGCCATCAGACTGTAGGGTTGTCAAGGCCACAGTTCCCCAATTTTGCCATGACATCATGGGACACCACGTCAAAGGCTCTTTTAAAGTCCAAATATATCAACCTCTTCTCCTTTGTCCAGATGATGTGTCATCTGGTCATAGAAGGAAATGAGATTGGTCTGGCAAGAACTACCCACAAGAAAGCTGTGTTGGCTATCCCTCGGAATGTTGTCTTCCATTAGTCTGTCATTAATGGTTTCTTTGATGATTTTTTTCCAAGACCTTTCCAGGGATTGAGATCAAACTGATTGGCCTGTAGTTTCCTGGCTCTTTCTTCCTCCCACCACATTGGCTCTCTTCCAATCTTCAGGTACCTCACCCAACCACCACAAGTTCTTGACTATCCTTGCCAGTGGCCATGCTATGATGTCAGCCAGTTCCGTTAGCACTCTCGGGTGCAATCTATCTGGACCAGCTGATTTGTGGGTGTCCAGCCTTTCAAAAGGTCCATGAGTTCCCCGTTGAGCCAAGGGGGTTGCCAAGAACTTTTACTACCTTTCCTATGGGCTGGAATGGACTTCCCTTGTGCTTCAAGCATTGCTTCCTTAAGTAGCAATCACACATTGTGAACTCCCATCCCTGTCAGATCATGGCCTCTCAGGGCCTCAACAACTAGCCTCTTGAGCTTATGAAAGTCGGCTTTCCTAAAGTCGAGGACTTCTGCATTGCTAACTGACTTGCCAGCTTTGCGATGGATAGTTAAGTGATCAACTTGTGGTCGCTGTCTCCCAGTTTCTCTTCAATTCTTAGGTTGCCAACTAGATTGTCCCCTTTGGCCAATACCAGGTCCAGCAGCACCTTACCTCTTGTTGGCCTGTAAACTTCTTGAAACAGGTAGAGCTCATCCACTCGTGCTCCACCGATTGGATTTGGCTGAGTGCGCTTCCCATGAGATCTCTAAGTAGCCGAAGTCTCCCATGACAACCATGCACCAACAGCATATAGGCTCAGCCAGTTCCCTAGCGAATCCACGGTTAAGCTCTTGCTCCTGATTTGGATGTCTGTAGTAGACTCCTACCATTATATCCCCTTCACCACATTCCCCTCATATTCTAACCCAGAGGATCTCAATTCACCCCTGGTGGGTGCCAGTCTTTGCATGCAGCTCCTGTGCTCCCAGCCCAGTCCCCAGCTGCACATGGAGGCAGGGTTTGGGGCCAGCCCCACTTGACCTCATAACATTCAGCTCCACACATTCCTGCCCAAGTCCCTGGCTGCATCTGGTGGCAGCATGCAGGGCCAGCCCCACCTGGCTCCATAGCGCACAGCTCCTGCACTCCTGCAGTGTACAGGGCCAGCCCACCCTTGTCCCATAGTACATGGCTCCCTGTGCTCCTGGTCCCCTTTCCCTCAGCGGGAGTCCCTGGTCCCAGCCTGGTGGGACCCTTCCCTGAATTCCCACTCTCGCAGGCAGGGAGGCTGGGAACAGCCACCGCGTCACCATCAAAAGCCTCTGCCAAGCAGAGGCTCCTTGTCTCCAGTCCCCCCTAGCCTTGGGCGGGTCAGACCAGGCTGAGGGGGAGGAGGGTTGCTTAGCAACCAGAGCAGCACCTCTTGCATGGAGGTGCCAGCTTGCAGGGGGGTAGCCCAGGGCCAGGCTTACAGAGGGCTTATGGAGGGGCTGTACAGGCTAAATGAAATTGCCTGGCAGGCTGGATGAGGTCCGTGGGCTGTATTTTGCCCACCCCTGGCTAAGGAGTCACAGGTGACTGAATGTGACTTTAGTTACACCACACTCTCATGTGCTGTTGGCTACAGATAGTGACATGCCCTGACCATATCAGCCCAATGGATTGCTAGACCTTTGACTTTTTACACACACACGAGCACACACACAGACCCTTTTACATATGTATAAACCAATCCTTGCTTTCACTTTTCCTTGCGTTTTTCCCTCCCTTTCGATTGTTAGTGTCCTGTACCCCTTTTTGCTAGAGAGTACTGCCCAGACAGCTTACAATGCAAGTACAAAGAAAAAGACAAAGTGGAGACAGACAGATGGGAAAGCACAAGGAAACAATATTGCTATATATGATAGGTACAGCACACCAGCTGCCTAACTGTTGTCAAGTTTTTCTGTAGGCAACATGGGAAATAAGAGTTTTAAAAAGGGAGATAACAAGGTACTGTATTTACCCAAATCCAAGATGAGTTTTTTTTCCCCTGCATTGGATATGAAGAAAACAGCCCTTTATCTTGGATATGAGTGCAAGTGGGGCAGGGGTGGAGCAGGCAGCAGTTGTTGTGGCTCCAACTCTGGCCCCAACCTAGGCTTCAGGTCAGAGTTACAGCTGTAGCCAATGCCTTCTCCTGCCTCTCCCCCTGACCACCACTTCCACCACCTTACCCCCCAACACTTACCCTCTGGCCAGGTCTGGAGCTGCCATAGCTGTAATTGCTGCTTTGTGGCTGGCTGGGGGGCAAAGTGACTTTGTCCATGTCCGAGGGTGGAGCAGGACTGGCGCTGGATCTGAGAGGGAGGATAAGCAGCGGGGTGGCAATCACCAGGGAGGCAAGGGGGACAGGTGGCTGAAGGCAAGGTGCCAGGGGATTCAGGCACTACAGGAAGGGGACAGGTGTTGGGGAACTCAGTCAGCAGTGGGAGCAAGTGATGGGGGGAGGGAGGGGTGAGACACTCGACTCCCCACCACCTTTCCCCTACTATCTGCATCCCTGCTGCTGGTTTCCCCATTATAGCATTGTGGGGGACAAATTTAAGTCAACCCTCCACTAATCAGACTCTATATATGGAAAATTATAAAACAAAAGTGTATAAATTTAACCTGTACAGAATAGAATCTAACTATTGGGGGATTACCCTAAATTCAAAGTTGTCTTTGATTCAGATACATATGGTAGTTTTGTGGATATTTAAAGAGATCTACCAAGTGTCAAGGGGAGCATCAGAGAAAGCACAAAGATCCTGATGAAAACTTAGGCAGGCAGTTAACGTTTGCATAATAAACGGGGCAGCAGTGCAAATTGGTGTATTGCTAGTGAATGGAAGATGATATATGGTGGAGAGGAGGATAAGCTAAAAAAGGCCTTGAAATCAAAGACAAGAAAAGGGAACCAGTGAATGGATATGAGAGAGAGAGGTGACTGCTAATCTGATGAGTTAGGAAAATGATCTTTTTAGCAGCACAGTAAGATTTTATTAGTCAAAGCCAGAGAACAGGATGTTGCAGTAATGAAGACATGAGCTGTGGAGAGCTTGGCAAAAGTTATAGCTGTGTGGATAAATAGGAAAGTTGATTCTTCTTAATGTTATACAGGGAAAAAAAAAAATCAGTAAAATTTAGACACAGGCTGGATGTCAGGCTCAATAGAGAGGGCTGAGTTAAAGCTTACACCTAGGATATGGACCTCAGTGAGAGAAAGGATAGTATTGGAATTCATACTGGTGGACAAAAGAGGAAGGGGAGAAGGTAGAGATGCTGGTAAGAAATGACTAACTGGTTTGTTTTAGCCATTTTGCAGTTAAGCTCGTGGCTGGACATTTGCAAATAGATATCAGAGAAACAGACTGAGATTTTGTTTTGGACAGAAGGAAATGGGTCTGGAATACAAAAGCAGATCTATGAGTCATCAGCACAGAGACAGTAGTTAAATCTGTGTGTGCAGATGAATTGATCCAGAGATCAATTGTTGAAGGAGAAGGGGCCAATTGCACACTTCTGTGGAACCCTCAAAGAAAGCTGGAGGTAGGATGATGAAGTTATTTCAAAGGAAATGCTAAAGGAAGGACTGGAGGAGTAAGACAAAAATAAAAGAGAAAACTGAGTCATGAAAGCCAAAAGAGTAGATGATTTCAAGAAAAGCATGGATGACTGTTTCAAAGTTGGCTGACAATCCAAGAGTACAAGAACAGGATACTGGTTCTGGGCTTTGACCAGGAAGAGATTATTTAACACCTCAAGAAGAGTGATTTCAATGGAATGCAAGGATCAGAAACCAAATTCAAAATGGGGTTAGAGGAGCAGACAGTCCTGTAAACAGGACATTCAGTGCTGTCTAGCTGAAAGGTAAAAAGAAGTTGGAAGAGAATACTTGGAAAGATAATGGATCATAGTAGGGATGGGAAAGACTAAAGTATGCACCCATTGGGTATGCCTACATGAGACAATAAATGCACAGTGGATTAATTAGACTGTGCATTAGTGTGTTGTGACAGGAGAAGCTTTCATGCCCGGTGCAAGCACTGTCATGCCCCCCGTCTACAGGTCAGTCACCTGCCTTTCTGATCTGCCACGCCTTGGTGTAATAATATTGATGTAATAATTAGGCAGGATGCTTCCCATTATACACCTGAATATTGGGGGGGCTGTCTGTGGCTCTGTTCCATCCCTACACTGAGGCCCAATCCTCGCAGATGGCACCTCAGGCAGCCAACTCAGCCATCTCCTTTGCCCATTAGCTGTGGCCCCTTCCCTGGGACCTTCAGCTTCCCTTTCAGCCCTGGCCCCCTCTCAGGCCAATCGGTACCCCGAGCTTCTTTGCTCTATATGGGCGTCCCTCATGATGGGCCCCTGGCTCTTTTGACCCCTGTCTGGGTCCTGGCCCCAGCATTGACTAGTCATGTCCCTCAGTTAGGTCTTAGCCTCCTGCCTGCACTCAGGGATCAGGGTCCCCCATTCCCAGCTCAGGTGCTTCACAAAGCATGCCTGGCTCCACAGGGTCACTTACCCCAGCAGGCTCAGACACTTCAAGAATCTTACCTGGCCTTCCCTGGATTAGATGGAACATATAACCCACCCAAATGTGGAGCTGGGGTTAAGGCACCCCTACCCACTTTTCACCAGGGTGGTAACTGGCCTAGCATTTTTGGGGGGCTCCCATGCCACTGGAAGCTCTACCAGACCACCCACTCCCAGCAGGGTGCAGTTTTAGGCCATGCCCAGGGCCAGAGCCTCCTGCTCCTACCTACAAAATGTTCCCATGTAGCAGCTCAGCCAGGCAGTGTTTCTTGCCTGGCTCCCAGCAGTAAACTGCTCTTGTTTATATAGGTGGCCAGAGTTCTAAAATGGCTGCACTAATCAAACATCTGCTGAGTGTTTCATCTAGCCCTTAAGGTGGCAGGCACCACTGGTGCCCTGCCACATGCGTCATGGTAAAAACAGTGCTAATATGCTAATGCACAGTAGCATTAGTTTTGTACACATTAGCATCACTTAAAAGGCATGCGCCGGCACTACTGAGCAGTAGCACCAGTTACTGCACATTGTTTTGGTACCTGGTAATACAGGGCATTTTTACACATGCACGTGCCACAGCATGGGACACTTTGAAAAGTGCCTGGCACTGCGACACATGCAGTTGTACAGGCGGCGAAATGTGTGTCAGCGTGCAGAAAATGACAGCAATCCACTTTTGAACTGAAACACCTTGAAGGTGTTGTAGTTGAAAACTGTGCCACAGCCCTTTTCTGCATGCAGATACGCATTTCACTACTTATACAACTGCAAGCGATGCAGCAGGGTACGCATCAGCTTGCGTGTGGAGTTAATTAATTGAGTCTGCCCTACATGCCAGATCTCCAGCAAGTCCAACAACAAAAAGATATAAATGCCCATTGGTACTAAACTTAATGTGCAGTAGCTATGATGCATTAATGAACATGTAGACACACACATTGTGAAGGGAAAGAACAGGAGGAGAATGACAGATTATGCCGCAAGAAAAGGGTGGACCTAAGATTAAGAGATGGGACAGGAGGGGCCACTGGGGCAATTGGAGGGGAGAAAAGTTAGAAACATCTATGCTGATGAAAGGGCGTGGAGGAAAGAGTTTTAGGAGGGGGAAATGAGAAAATGTCAGTGTAGTTGGGGAGGTACATGTAATATTTTGTCAGTTTTCTCTTTGAAGAAACTAGTGATGTCCATGGCAGTGAAAGAGGTAGACAGCAGAGAGGACTTGGGAAGGTGATTAAGAGTTATGGCATAGAACGCAGGATTCAATTAGGTTGTAGAAACTAAGTTGTATAGCGAGGAAGATGGTGGAACAGAAGGACAGAAAAATATGTTAATATATAAAGTCAGCATGATCAAAGGAAAAAAATAGGAACTGAGGAAGTGAACATGCAGAGTAAGCCTGTAGAGAATGGTGGCCTTTTGGACTGGGGGCAATTTGGTTTCAGTCATAAATACTTCTAACAACAGAAAATAATGGGAGTTGAGGCTATTCTGAAAAAAAGGAAAATTCAAAGGATTAAAGCCAATCATTTCATGGTCGTGAGAAACTTTAAAAATGGTTGATTACTCATCATCCATAATTTTGAAAGGGTCTTCTAAAGATTTTCAGATAAATCTGTTAATTGGTCCATGAAGAATTTTTTTCTGAGCATCTCAACCTGTTTTCAGCCTTTACTTGAAAACATAGCTGCTTTCTTATCTCTCATAACTTGTGCCAAATGTATATTTGAAAAAGTTAGGTTATAATCCAGCAGAATTGTTAACAAGTTTTTCCCTTGTATTATTTGTCCTTATTCAAAATATCTATCATTTACAATGGGACTGAACCTACCTGCTACTCTAAAGAAAAATAGCTGAATTTTCATCAAGGAGCATTCCTTTCTGAACTGTGAACATCCTACATCACAGTAGTGTCCAACATGCTGGTAACTATCCAGAGTAACCAGTTTCTGTATAATGATGATAAATCCCTTTTATATCGTGAGAAAGTGCTCATTCTCAGGCTGTGCTACATTTATATCTGTGCTAGCTCACTAAAGAAGTTCAAAAATGACTCTTCATCCTGAAAGTATACAGCTACTGTGCTCATTTCTTGAAAATCAGTAGATACTATCAATTTGTGGTTTTGATCTGAACCCCAAATAAATCCTATCACTTAAAATCAGCAGCTAGTATAGCATGCTACCAAAGTCTTGATGAGGGGAGTGTGGGTGCATGGGTGTCCAATGCTTGTGGGTTTCCTCAGGTACTACTGAAGTACCCCTCACTACTATGCTGCAGTTGCCTTGAACACCTTTTAAAAAACTCCAGCACAAACTTCCTATTGGCTAGGGACAGGCATTACACATAAATCAATTTAAGTGATCAGAAACTTGTTTAAACCTTTAACAGAACAGACATTCAGTGCACATAAACCAGTTTCAAAATGGTCAAAACTGGTTTGAGATAGATCTGGTTGAATGTAGTATCAGAATTGACTGATTTGGCTCAAACCAGCGTATGCAATGTCTGTCCCAGACCACTGAGTCAGAACCGAGTGTGTTTTAGAAGAAGAACCTGGGAAGTCCCTTGCACAAAAAGATTTGTGGAATTTGGATATATAGCAGTTTGACCTTTTAACTTCCAAATATAAGGTTTGGGAGAGCTGTACAAGGAATGGTAGGAGAGATACAGAGACCCACTTACTACTCTCAGACTCAAGGCCACTGGTCCCAGCAAAAGGTAGGGGTGCGTAGGGACAGCCCTAATTAATGCTTCCCCTCCATGTTTTATTCATTTTCCATCCCTGCAATTTCCCCAGCCTTTACTTTAAACTGAGGATATGTGTGGCCATCTCCAGCTGCTTTAGTACTCTTTTTCACCACTCAGACTAGGTTTATATCAAAGACTTTGCCAGCATGGTTATAGGGGAGTGAAGAAGTGTGATCCCTCACTGACATTGCTGTGCTGGCAGAAGCCCCTAGTATAAATGCAGTCATTCCAGCAAAAACCATGCTTTTACTGATATGGCTTGCTTTGGTCATGTTGCGTGGTTTTACGATACTACAACAAAGCTCAGCTTTGCTAGTATAGCTAGGAGTGCTTCGGTGGTGTAATATGCCAGTATTTCTGTTTTGCTAAAACACTAGTATTATAGCTGTAGCTCCAGGCCCAAAAAGTACTGGCACTGCAATTATGAGTTGGGTATCACTGATTTAGTATGATGGGAATAAACCAGCATCCAAAACAGTAGGGTGAATGCAGACATATTACATCATTGCTGTTAGTACTGTTAGAAATATTGTTAGAACTGCACAGTTTGCATCTCATACCTGATAAGAAGAAACACTGCCAAGGACATTTCTTTCCCTTGGCCATTGCTAGCTTTTCTAATGCTAAATTACTCTCTACCCCCACACTCCCCCTGACTTTCACATGCAGATTACAGAAGCTGGAATTCAACTGACTGTGTCCTTGAAAGGGGGGGATTTCAACTCTTGGTGACCTAG
>NW_017728947.1:45481706-45494931 GCF_001723895.1 Crocodylus porosus | reverse complement strand
ATACTTAAGTAGTTAATTATAATATACATGCGACGGATGAAGTGACGTAGTCACATATATGTTTGTATGAACCGGAAATGAGCTGTAAGAGTTCCTGTTTCTGCACACGTGCCCAGGAGGGAGAGCATATAGTATCTGCTGCAGATTACCTCAGTGGGCGGAGCAATTTGAGATTTTCTGTCTCTGCTCTGACCCTATTTGCAAATACACCTTTTGTGCTGCTAATAGTGTGTGCCTGAGAATTATTATTTGCGAGCCTCCAAAAGAAACGAACCGCAATATTTTGCATCAGTACAATTGGCAGTGTGTCATCTTATTAATGGAGCAAAAACGTGTTTTGTTTTGTTTTTCTTAATACTTATCTGAAATCTTCCAGCACAGGAGTGGCCAACCTAAGGCATGGATGCCACAAGTGGCATGGGCAGCCTCTGTGTGGCATGCGGTAGACTGGGGAAGGGACAGGCAGCAGAATGGCAGATAGGGCAGGGAGCAGAGAGCAAAGCAACAAGTCAAGCAGGGAACACAGGGAAGGAAAAAGAAATCAGAGCAATGGATCAGGCAGGGAGCAGAAAGCTGACCAGCAGATTGGGAAGGGAAAGGAAGTAGAGTGGTACTCAAGGAGGTTGCAGGGCTAATTTGTGGCACAACTGCCAAAAAGATTATCCCCCACTATTCTAAAATACAGGAAACTTAATGACCTTTTTCAGTTTCCTCAAATTTCCACACCATCTTCTCACTTTTATTTGCCTAGTTTAGGAGCTGTTGCTATTTAATATACTAATATGGGAAAGGACAGAGTTGAGATGTCATAGGCATAACCTTACCTTTTGTATTTTATGACTTTTGAATTACCATCTTTATTTTAAGAATATATTAGAGGATGGTACAAAACAGCTTACACTGATTTAAAAAAACCAGTCACAAGCAAAAAATCAACTCAGTATTGCAGGATTTATCTATGGTGGTACCAGTTAGACTGTTAATGAAATTACAGGAAAACGAGATTACATCAGTTTAAATGAAGATTGTAAACAGAAGATACTTTTTGTGGTCAAGTTTGCATCAGGGTATAAAGCAAATGAATACTGAACATGATTTATGCTGTGACCCACAGGTCTGTAATGTACTTGTTACTGTTATCTGTTAGCTGTGTACTGTTCTGGTCCCGCATCTCAAAAAGAACATAGTAGAATTAGAAAAGGTACAGAGAAGGTCAACCAAAATGATCAGGGGCCTGGAGCAGTTGCATACCAGAAGAAATTAAAAAAGGAGAGGAAGGGAGAAGCCTGGGGAGGAATATGGTAGGGGTCTATAAATTCATGAAGGGTGTAGACCAAGTGAACAGGAAACTGTTGTTCACTAAATCCCAGAATACTAAAACTAGGGGGCATGCACTAAAATTTGTAGGATATAAGTTTAAAACTAAGCAGAGAAAGAGTTTTTTTACTCAATGCTTAGTTAACTTGTGGAATTCATTGCCACAGGAGGTAGCAGAAGCAGATAATATAGCTAGGTTCAAAAAATGACTAGACAAATTCATGGATGATAGATCTATAAAGAGCTGTTGAACAAAATGGTTGAAGATATTCCTCTGGCATCTCAACCAATAATTGTGGATGCCAGGGAGAATAATGATAGGGGTTAGATCACTCTAGATTAGGGGCAGGCAAAATACAGCCCAGAGGCCAGATCTGGCCATGCAGGTGATTTCATCCAGCTCATGGGTGTCTACCAATTAATTTTAGAATACTGGGTTTAGTGAGTATAACTTTCCGTGGCATTCGCTAGTATATCTGGCTCTTATGGACCTTTCAGGTCTCACTGTCTCTTTGGGAATTGGATAGCTTGAGATGAATTATTAATCTTGGAAGGCCTACAGGGGTTCTCTCCTGCCATGTCTTTGATGGAAAATAGGTTTGTTATCAGGAGTAAGATGTTATGTCTCACCTTCCCTGGGACCCTCTTTAACTCTGCTTTTCTGGTTTCCCAATTCAGGGCTTTACCTCCCTACACCCCACCTTACACCAACCTTAAGCTGCTATCTTCTGCCCACCGCTAGAGCAAGCCACAGTGGTAATTTTGTCTTGGTCTTTTGACTTTAGAATAAATAGGATGTAGACCTTACTTGACCTGGGCTCCAGGCTATAGTGAAATTGACCTATGGTCCTTGCTGTCCCCAGGTTACCTTGTTTCTAGGTATGTCTCTATTTTTCCTGGCTGCGTATCTACTGTGGTCCAGACTCCTGACTCTCTTTTTCTTTTGCAGAATCCCTGGTGGGGTAAGTACCTTAGCCCTTGCAGGCTTGTCTCATTTCCAGGTGCCCCTTCCTGGGGCAGCCACCACTGCTCCTCTCTGGAGCTCTCTCCTCCTCAGAGCTTTTCTAGCCTTACCGAAAGCCTCACTTCCAGTTCTCCCTACTCCAATTCCATTGAAGTTTTTAGTCTTTTCTTAAGGGGCTGGGTGGCGAATCGGCACCGGCATGGTGCCATAAAGTGTGTCCATGCCAGGCCTAGAGCTGATCCTGGCCCTTCTTGGACTTGTTTTTTTTCCTTTTCTTTCATTGCCACGGCGTTTTCCCCCACTGTGGTTTCACTCTTGCCAGACTTCTGGTTCTTGTCAGGGTCCTGCCAGCTTGGGAACTCTTCCCTTCGGGGTAAGTTTTCTCTCAGGGCATTGTCCCTACTACAGTGAGGAAAAAGATGAGATATTCAATAACATACATTGATTTAAACAGATACTCTCTCTTAGATTTGCACTATTATAATTACCAATAAAATTTGAGCAAGAATAGGGATATCAATCCTGCTCTGTGGAAACAACCAAATTAAAGTTTTAATTATGGTCATAGGCCTTGTCTACAAAATTAGTGCCAGATGCTACTCTTGATATCTAACCAGTCTCCCACTGATAACACTGAAAAGTTTGTACAAAATCAAGGGTAGAATATGGCATTATGTATGAATTATCCTAGGTTCATTTTTATTGGAAAAAAAATTAAAAATGGCATCTAATTTTTTTCTTGTACAATTTAACTGAATAGCATGCTAATGCCAAACATAAGAGGGATTTTTTGCATTGTAGAGTGTGCCAGGAAATGAAGCTTGGTTCCTATGCATTTAAAAGATTATATTAAAAGGCATAGCACATTTATGGAGCCCTGACTAATCGAGTATTCCTTGTGATCACTCATATTGAATGTAACAGAGCTAAGTAGGAATCTTGTCTGTTGATATACCTTAATATATTGTACTGAACTATACTGGGCGCACAGACAGCACTTCAGCTCTTGGCACCATTAGATTGTGGGGTCATAGAAGTCAACCTCTTCCAGAGTTATTCAGATTCCAGACAAAACTCAAAACCCACAAACCATCCACCGCAGACTTACACCTCCCAGAGTCCTTCCTTTTTGTCTTTTCCACTATTTTCTTGGTTTCAGCTTTCAGCTCTCCCTTTAAACTATGTTTCCCTAAGGTATTAACCTGGATCCTATTACTGTAGTATCTTAGCTTGTCACAATCACTGTATGCATTTTGACAGTTACCTTGTGAGATAGAAAAGTGCTATCATTCTCATTTTGGAGCTAGAAAGGAACTTGAGTCACTAAGAGACTAATGCTTAAATCAGTGGTTCCCAACCTTTTTAGATTCAAGACATGCCTTGGAAAATGCTAGTTCTCAGCTTTCACTTATGCATGTATGACTATGGAAAAATAATACAGCACTTTTTCTGTATGCACTTAGATGCTGCAACACTGAACACTTTAGTATTTAACTTTCAAGGTGTCTGGTCTCTAGCAGAAGCAAAACCCTCAATTAGGGGCCTGGACTCCCTACGGAAAGAAATTCATGGAAGAATGCCAACCTCCTCAGGAAGGCCTCAGAATAGTCAGCACACTAAGAAATGAATGGCCTAAATTAGCAAATAGGAAATGGCAAGGACAGAAGTATTTTTTTTTAAACTTACTCCTTTCCAAGGTTGACTTACCTTACTCTGTTCTGTAGGGAAGTATCCTTCCTTTGCTCAAGGATTCATAGCCATGACTCCTTTCCTAAAAAAAGACATACAAGTCCTCTCAAGGTTCTTTGGATAGATGGTGATATATTTTTTCAGACCAACTAAATAGTTGGAAAAATTGTTCTTTGCAAAGATTTTGGGCACAAACACCCTTCTTTAGGCATAGAATTCCTTGTGAATTGTGTGCTCTCCTGGGTAGAATAGAAGCCAATATGAAAAATGCAGGTCTGTGAAAATGCAAAGGCATGGCAGCGAGGATCAGAGGGATGGGAGACAATAGGTGTGAGAGAGGTGAGGGGGAGGGAAAGGGGAAATGTTGAACTGGTGATACAAGAACGTAGCTGGTAAAATGGAGACAGGTTACCTAGGGATATCAGATGGCAGGCAGGTTATAATGTGCCATAAATCCAATGTCTATATTCAGTCCATGTTTTTTTATATCCAGTAGATTTATGAAGTGAAGTTTGTAGGCTCATCTATAAAAAGTGTTTTGTAAATTCCCTTTGAGGATTAGAACTCAGATTGGAGAGAGAGTGGTTGTCTTTTGAAAAGTGTACACCCACAGGCTATTGGGTATTTTTGTCTTTGATAGATTTTCAGTGTGCATTCATTCTGGTATGCAGTTATTGTATGGTTTCTCCTACATACTTTCCATCAGGGCATTTAGTGCACTGGATGAGATATATTACACTTCTGGAGGTGCAGGTATAAGATCCAGGAACGGTGATGGTTCTGTTGTGAGCTGTAGTTATTGTGGGGGTGTTGGAGACATGTTGGCAGGTTTTACATTTTTGTCCCGGCATGGTCTAGATCCATTTGGTGTGCTTTGGACCTTAGGAATTTTGCTTCTGGTGATGAGGTTGGTGAGATTTGGTGCTTGTTTAAAGGCTAGGGTGGGTGGTTTGTTTTAAAAACAAAAGCCATCATGATGGTACTTCCCCTTCCTCAATAGCAAAGTGGTTAGAGCACCCCCCACATTCCCCGAGGCATTAAAATCTGCATCTTCCTCTTCTAAGAGAGTGTTTTCTAACTAACAGGCTATTCTAGGGAGTAGGAGAGCGAGGATCCTGCTTTAATTCCTCCTACTTGTTGGTGTTGTTCCACTCAGATTTCTTGGAAACAGACTATTAAACATGGAATGAAGGCTGTTGATAAAGAAGAGCCCAACATGCAGAGGAAAGAAGAAACCTCAGGAAGACCTTCATACCATGCGTTCAGGATTGTTTGATACGTCAGATGTGGTAAGTGCAGAAGGAACTGGAACTCAAGAATTAGGCTCTAGAGCTACACCCACAGATGTTCAGTGAGTTGATGCCTCACTTGGCACAATTCTATTGTCTTGCAAGATAGATACCTACTCTTAACCCACTGTACAGAAATAATTAAATATTCAGTGGGCCAAAAAGAGAAGGAGAAACAGATTAAACATGACTCTATCAGCTACTAAGGCACTCACCTGGGGGGAGGGAGGGAGAGGGAGTCCTGATTCCCAACCTTGCTCAGATTAATATTTAATATAAAATAAAATGCTGAGATAGAGTCATACTTATCCCTGAGCATGCTTTCGCTCTCTGGCCCAGGAATATTTAATTATTTATAAAACGTGGGACAGCTTCAATAGGAGGGATTTCCCTCTCCTCATTTTTTTCTCCATCCATAGATGCCTGACCAGTGCAACTCTTTTTACTTTAGACTTTTGGGAAATTATTACAGAGTATTATTGTTCTATTGTGCACTGATAAACTGCAGTTTTAAATTGAAGTAACTCGGACAAATCAGACTTGGTTTTCACTAGTATATTGAAACACACATCTTTCCTTTTCAGTTAATTCTGGTAATCCTGATAAAACAATTTCCATTATTTGGAGTTGGAGGGGAGGGAAGAAGAGGGTGATTGTTTTTCCCACCATCGTTTTCCACCCTATCACTGTAACTTTTTCTAAAGTTGGAGATAAGGAGTGGCAAAGGAAGAACTGGTCTGATGTAATTCTGTCACTATAACTCTTCCAAGTTTCGTCGGCTTGTGAAAGTTAGTTGTAATATATTGTTTCATTTTGTATCTTTCCTTTTAAGTTAGTGAAAAGAAGGAAAATGGTGGGGCAGGGGAACCCTTATACATTCTGTTGAAATGAGTGACAAAATAAGTAAAAAAAAGACAGCAAGGGAAACAAATTCAAAATCTTTAATAAAAAGAAATCATCTTTAGAATGGCATTGCTTCAGCTGCTTTAATGATAGTTGTCTCGATTGCTCAACAGTAAGTCACATTTATCTTCTAAGAAATGGAAAATCAGACTCTCGGCTGGTGTAAATTAGTACAACTCTGTCAAATTAATTGGTTTTGGTCTGAATTATGAGGACTGAAATCTGTGGACATTTGCCAGTTTACACTGAAAATCAACCTCGGTTCCAGTCTTCTTCAGTCAGTCCTAGAACTTGTTTTGGTACAGTTGAAGTACCAGTGTGGTCATACCCCTCTGTGGCTTGACCCACACTGCATACCCTGCTAGAGAGTCTCCCACTGTCTTGGAACTCTTACCCACCATGACTTGATGGGAAATTTAGGTAAAATTCTGTCGCATAGAAAGCAGAAGTCTCTGCCCTCAGCCTCATTCCCTCTCAGGAAAATAGTCCACTATATACTTTGGCAAGACCCCCACAGAACCTACAACAGGGGCTCCTCCACCCCTATGCCCTCACCACAGGCCTCTGTGTCAGTTATCACCAGCTCCTGCTGTTAAGTTCACAGCCAAGAGCTAGACACAGTATCTCTCTGGGCAGCTACTGGAAATTCCTAGTAGTCCATCTGGTACCAAAATAAAGAAACGTGGGCAGTGAACTGCCCCTGCCCTATTGTGGACATCTCTCTCCGACTTGTGATCTCTCCTCTTACCACTTCCAGCACCCTTTTAGGGTCTCTTCTAAACACTCCCATTCTGTCAGTGTCAGCTTCTGTTCTCCAGCTGCATCTTGTCTCACCTGCATCAAGAGGAACCACTTGGGGTAAGTTGGGGTCAGGTGCCTCCTTTCCCAAGGCCCTGCACCACTCAAGTGGCCATTCCCTGGTCCCCATGATCCTGGATAGTGCCTTATTTTCCTGGGGCCCTGCTTCCCTAGGGAACCCTTTAGGATGCCAGACCAGGGCTGAGCTGACTGTAGTATGGCCTAGAGTGTCTCCACCACCCACCCACCTTAGTGCTACCAGGATTGTTTGCCATGGGAAACTGATAAGGGAAAGGTCCTTACCTCTTGTGCCTCCAGCTGTATACTGGGGCATTTTTGAAGTGTGGCATCAGGGTCGGCTTGCTTGCTGTCCAGCTCCAGCCATGATCATTGCTCTTCCCAGTGCTGGAGAGACAACTTGGCTCTCAGGGTTTGATGAAAAGGGTGAGAGTGAGGAATTCCCCCTCTTGGCTTCCCCCATCCTCCCCTTCTTCCTTTGTTCTGCCATACTGTGGATTTTTCCTCTCTAGAAATAAATAAGATAATGCATCACTTTTTGGTGTTTTTCTAATGGCTTGCCTCTGAAATTATGCATACAAATCCTGTCAACATGTACGTTAGTAAATTTACTTATGTGAACAATTTTATTGGCTTTAATGGGACTGTTATAGGAGCAAAACTGAACACATGCATAGTCACACAATTAGTTCCATAGTGATTGGAACAGTGTGAATAACTGATTTTTTTTTTTTTACTTCTTGGGTTTTCTGATCCCCAATACATTTCTTCATTATTTAGGTCACACTGATTCCACTATATTGCTTATGGAAGGCTGACTATCCATTTTCTGTACAAAAAACCCTGACAGCTCCCCTAACCCCTACCCGCTCCCTCAGCACTGCCCGCTGGCAGGAATGGTGAGTCTGGGATTTTTCTCATTTTTTTGTATAGAGCTGAGCAATGCCTCCTTCCCAAGAAGGCTGGGTTGGGACTGGGCTGCCCCCCTGCACCCTCCATATAGCCAGATGGTGCTTACTATGCCCTGCCTGGGTGCTGAATCAGGACCTCCAGCCTACAGACACAATGAGCACTGCCTATTTGGTCCACTAGGAAAAAACATTGTGCAACACTGGTTTAGAATCTTAAAAGTATGGAGAATTTATAATTGAACCACACAAAATTTACTCCAGAACAGATTATTTTCTATTATCACATGTCTATATAAAAAGTGTGACCAGTAGCACAGAAAGCATAATAATTAATTATCACATTTTTATGGGACCTATCTTGTGACCTTAGTTTTTCTCATCCATTAACTAATTAGGAAGATAGTTAACATTTACTTGTTAATGGAAAGTGATTTGCAAAGCAAGATAATCAAAGATTCAAGATTTTTCAAAACTTTTTATGGAGTCAGAGCCTTTTTTTCCCTATCTCAACAAATTCTTCTGCTTTCATTAAGGTTCAGGAAGTGAAAATGGCTGCCCTTTCAGAAACATCTGCCCTCTTTTTGATATGGTGACACACATACCTGAAGCTGAGGCATTACATGCTAACAGTAGTTCCAACCTGAGATAACAATTAATGAATACCTTTGCAGATAGCTTATCAAAATATCATCTGCTCATATATTTTTCTTAAGTAGCTTTTTCCTGTGAAGCATGCCACTGAGTTTATCACTGTAGGCAAGTTAAGTAGAATTTTCCATTAATAATTAACAAATCTTTAAAGGATCTCAGTTCTGTGACTTTCTTTAACCTTTCTAATTATGACTTCAGATTTCTCAAATGAGATGCATGAGTTATTTTCAGAAAAGCAGATCACACCATTTAAACTTTTAAATGTGGTTCCTTATTTGCAGAAATACACTCACTGTGCTAACCCCCTCTGAAGGAGCTGGACATTCTCCAACAATCTCTTATGGAGACTTATGATGATGCAGTTTGAGCTTCATTTGTTGGAAGCTTGATAATCTAATTTTGTAAGCATTTTTCTTTTACCAAATGTATAATCAGATCTTGCAGTAACTGGATGTTTATACCTAGCTTCCTTACAAGGAAGAAAATATTTGTCTTCAGCAGAGTGTATTTGCTGTGAGCCATGGAGAGAGTTGCTACAATGTTGGAATCTTTGGGGAAAACTCATATTTAAAATGAATTATTCGAGTTCTGAGAAAATCCCTGACCTTAGCTCTTGTCTAAAAAGATGACTGCCTATTATGTAAGATAGAGATGTCAAGCTCACCCTGTGCTTTAGACTGGGCTCCTTGCAGAGCCACAGATCCAGGCTGCAGGACTCCTTGCAGGCCAGATCTGTAGGGTAAGTGGCAGATGTAGCAGGTGGGTTGGTGGGTGTGTGGGTGCAGTGGGGGGTGGCAAAGGCAGTGGGGTAAGTGGCAACAGGACAAGTGGCCATTTGCTGCAGTGGAGGTGGCACAAACAGCAGTGCTCCAGGGCAAACAACCACAGCATGGGGTGAATGGTGGTAGGCCAGGTGGCCACAGGCCAAACAGCCAGGGGGAGAGCAGGGCTATATAAGCACACTCCTTGCTTACCACTCTGCTGCTGACAGCCATGTTGAGCAGGGCCAAGAGGCACGGGAGTCTGTGGTAGACCACACCCCCAAACTACCTGGCCTACCAGTAGCCTGGTGGGCTGGAAGAAACATCTCCATAGGCTGGATTCAACCTGCAGGCCATATGTTTGAGATCCTTGATCTAAGGCAAAATGCAATGTAGACTGAAAAACTCTTTACATAGGCATATGTGCACACAAAAACTGTTCCTCTTTATACCAGTTTAGCTAAAGTGGTACTGCTCCCCCTTGCATGGACAAATTGATGCTGGTAAGCATATATTTATATCACTATAATTTGTTCCCATAAAGGAAGGGGAATTATGTATACAATAGGTAGTGTGGAACTTATTTTGTAGCTGGGAAAGAAAAGGATTTTTGTGGGTGGTATCTTTTTATTGGGCCAACTGTCTAGTTGGGAGGGACATAGACAAGCTCCTGGGTATCAAATACCCTTCCTTAAGTGTCTGAGCTTATCTGTATCTCTCCAAACTATACAGTTGGCCCAATAAAAGATATCGCCCATAAAAACCTTGCCTCTTGCATATAATAGGTACATTTATACATATTGAATTGTGTCCACATTGTGGTTTGGCCATCTTGGTTACACCCCCCTTGGTGTGTGTGTGTGTCAACCTGGTTCTTCAAACCAAGAAGGTTTGATCCATCTTGGTTACACACACACACACACACCCCTTTTGGTTACCCCCCCCCCAACTAAAATACTTAAGCCATCACAAAGCATTATGTAGATCAGGGCTTAGCCTGAGTTGTACATAGAGTTTTATAATATCCCTTGGATAGTAATTTATTGTTCTGAGCTCATTCCATTTAAAGGTTCTGGAATAAAATTGTGTGCAATACTGAACATTGAACATATCCCAGCACTTCTGTTGTAATTCACACACTTGGGCCTTTGGAACTGGATTTTGGTCCTTGTTCAAGTAGGGGTTCACAGACTTTGTTAATGTGGACAATACCATATAATTCTGTAACACACCTAGGATGGAAATCCGTCTCCCTTTGCATGTCTAAACGAATTTTTTGGCCTTGTAAGTGGCATTTTTGCCACTTATGTACATTTTACAACTCTACAACAGGAAACAAGGCATTAGTTTGGTATCTAAAATGTACAACTCAGTTTCTAGGCTTTTTACCAGGTCCATCACAGGAGCAAACACCTTCGTATATTTTACATTGGTGTTCAGGGATACTGGCTAAAATGTTTTTTTTTCTTGAGTTTAGGCAAGAAAAACTTGAAGCAATCATAGACTAAAAATGATAACAACACTTTTACAACTCTTACTACTGGTAACAGTTATCTTGTTTTCTACCGCTTACTTGAATTTTTTTTCTTTACATCCCAATCTCTGATTTTCCTTTTTTAATATCTACTTATAAACTGTGCAGTGACTCAAAGGGCACTTTACTGCATATTTACTAAATCACCACTGTTAAATAAGGGAAAGTGCAGTGTCATTACCAACTTCAATGTTAAAAAGGCTATAATTTATTAGAGGCAAGAATGGGACCTTACCTGACCTGGGTAAGGGTACTGTAATTCCTGAAGCTATGTCTGTCCCAACCATACCATTGGCCCAATAAAAGATATCACCTAAAGGAATTCTTGTCTCTCACATAATTCCTGGACTGTTACAGCAACAACATCACTTCAATGCTACTAATAATTTATTAGCGCATTATGGAGATAAAGCATTGTCTAGGAGAAGAGTAGCAAGCCCATTAAATCCTCAGGGGGAATGGGGAGGGGAAGGGAGGTGGGGAGTATGCCAACCACTGTAGACTGGGTGGGGAGTGGTAGGAAAAGGAGCCATCTTGCTAAGGAGGTCCTTTCCCTACTGTCCACAGGGGTAGACTAACTGTGCGATCTCAGGCACCAGTTTTATGGGCCTCCAAAGCGCAACCCCTTCCTGCCAGGTGTCTCTCCAGCCTTCCTTCCTCTGCTGAAGATTAGTTCAGCTGCTCACAGCTACTGCTTCTGGGCTGCCTAGATGCCCTTTAGCTACTTACCTTCTAGCAGCTCATCTTTGCCTAGCTATGGGCTTCACACGGCAAGCTCCTGGGATAGTCTCTTTGCTAGAGGTAGCTCCTATCCTGGTTGTTACTGGTCTGTTAGCTTCCCAGCAGCTGGCCCTTGCTTAGGAGCTAGGATGGTATGGATACTAAGGCACTTGATTTATCAAGTCAGAAGTTTGAGGCTACAGCAGAAACACTTATAGTACAGCCCTGTCAGATTCCTAACACATTTATGAATTCTGTTAAATACTTTTTCACAAGGATATGGGAAAGTAAAGGTCCTTGCTCAGCTGCTGGTCCCACCCAGCAAGCTTAGCTTATTGTAGCATCCCTTTAAAGCAGGAGTGGGCAAAGTCCAGCCCATAGGCCATATCCGGTTGGCAGTGGACTTAATTTCCCAGAAGCCCCCATCTGCATGGCTGGGGCCAGTCTGCATGGTGACCCTAGCCACACCTGCACTTTGATAGCGCAAGTCTGGGCTGCTTCGGAGATGCTGAGATCTTGTGGCAGGGGCATCTTGGTCTGGGGTCAGGACAGAGCCACGATCTGCAGCCTGCATGCTCGGGGCAAGTGTGCACAGGTAGTGGATCGCAGCTTTGCCATGGTTCCTTACAGCAGTGACAGCGTGGTCAAGAGTCATAGCAGAGCCATGATCCACTGCCTGCATGCCCATTCCTGGAGCATGCAGGCTGTAGATTGTGGCTCTCCTCTGGCCCCAGATCAAGGTGCCCCCACTGCAAGATCCTAGCATCACAAGAGCAGACCCCTGCCCTCCCCTGCTGTGCCCCCTGCCAGTGGCTGGGGCTGGTCTCCATGGCAACTGAATTATTGAGTGTACATAACCTGTTTATTGACTGTACATAATTTGAAATACATGTCATTGTAACAGGGAGCCAGAAGCTCCTGTTACTTTAAAGTAGGGGTGGGCAAAATGGCAGATCCGGCTGGCAGCTGGACTCCATTTCTTAGCAGCCCCCTCCCACATGGTGACCCCAGCTGCTGGGAAATGGAGTCCAGCTGCCAGCCAGATCTGCCATTTTGCCCACCCCTACTTTAAAGTAACAGGAGCTTCTGGCTCCCTGTTACAATGACATGC
Organism: Crocodylus porosus; assembly: GCF_001723895.1. Classification (NCBI taxonomy): domain Eukaryota; kingdom Metazoa; phylum Chordata; order Crocodylia; family Crocodylidae; genus Crocodylus; species Crocodylus porosus. The sequence goes on along the minus strand of NW_017728947.1, from coordinate 45,482,265 downwards.
ATTTCAAATTATGTACAGTCAATAAACAGGTTATGTACACTCAATAATTCAGGTGTTTTTTTCCAAACTCTAGTAAAAATACTGTTACATTTTCTCTCACAGCAATTTCATGAACAATCAAATACTATTTCAGGTGCTTAAATATTTTCCTTTTCATTAAGATCAATATACACACATAGAGTGCTTTTCCTATGTATATTTCAGACTGCTTTATAAAGGTGAATAAACATTTTATCTCAGTTTTGGATATTATGAATCCGACAACCAAAAGGAGGAGGACCACTTTTTAAAATAAAAATTCTGTCTTTGGTTCCTAGTTGTATAACCTGAGTCTGGGGGGGGCACAATTTGTGGGCAGGCCTGAGGGCAAGCCAAAAGCTCCATATCCACATCTATACTTCTGTGCCATTACTTAGTGCTCCCCCTGTTAGAAATATTATTAAAAATGCATTATCAATAAGTCTTGTTAAAACAGCGCAGCTGTCAGCCCTCCCTGGTAAGAGAACTGGGAGAGCTACTGAGAGCTCTTTGTATTAAGGTATCACTCTCTCTTTGTTTT
>NW_017728947.1:45473300-45481571 GCF_001723895.1 Crocodylus porosus | reverse complement strand
TCCTCCTTCTGCACACGTGGTCAGGAGAGAGGGGATAAAGCCAGCTGGGCAGTTTCCCTCGGGGGCAGCAGAGTGTTTGATCTTTTGTCTCTCTCTCTGACCCTATTTGCAAATATATACCTTTTGTGTTGCTAATAGAGTGTGTCTGTGGCTGAAGGTTTTTTTTCCGCCTCCTGAGAAACGAACCGCAATTTTTACATCACCCCCACCCCCCTGCAACATGCTGCCAGCCTGTGGCAAAAAAATGCCCTGTCCTGAGCAATGCCAAGTTGGGGGCCAATCTCTGGGGGGGAGGGGAGGGTGGACATGTGCCCCCCCCCACCAGTTGCCTGTGCCCTGGGACATCTATGAATGACAGACCTTCAGAGAAGTTGGGAGTGCTTTGCTTTGGTGTCCCTCTTTCTCACTGGGCACTCACTGAGGCATCTAATATAAGTGGACATTTTGGAAAATGTCATTTTTGTTGACTTGCCCAAAGTCACACACACCATGTCAGTGTAAGAGGCAGGGAAAAAACAAGGTCATAGTTTCACAGTTTCTAGGGTTGGAAGGGACCTGAGTAGATCATCTAGTCCAACCCCCTGCCATGGCAGGAAAAAGTACTGGGGTCAAACAACCACAGCAAGGTGTACATCTAGCCTTTTTTTTTTTTTATGTCTCTAACTTTGTTCAACTATTTGCACATACACATTGCCCTTTTTCGTCAAAATGAAATTATTAAGCTACTTAAATGCAATTGTTTTCACTATTCAGTCTTTGAATTGTATTGATTTCTCCCTTGTTGGTGATTGGTCCAACAATTAGTTTTCAAGAACCAAACTGGAAAACCTTTTATAGATGCATATTAGTTCCCCTCCTTACACCATTAAATAAATCTAACTGGCTTGCAGTACTGAATGTAGCATTTAAGTACTGTGGGCAGGTGCAGGAATATAATGGTTTCCTGTTACAGTATTTTTTGCATGCAACATGCACCTGATGTTCTGTCCAGGATAGAAGCACCTTGCTTTGATTCCTGCTTCACAATTCAGCAGCTGTAGTATCACTACTGAAACAGCTAAGGGAGTCAGTTGTCTTAATGACTCATTGTGCTTTACTCCAGAGGTGTTAAAAACCATTTCTACTTCTTAATGGACTCGATGGCCAAGTTTGCAGACACTACTAAGTTATACAGAAAAGCAGTCACAGTAGGTGTAGAATACGGATCCAAGCAGAGCTGGACAAGCTAGAAAGGTGGGTGGAGCAGAGCTGGATGCAGTTCAATAAGGATAATGCAGAGTGCTTCATCTGGGGAGAAGTAACCAGCAACATGAATATAAGTTAGGAGATGTCCTGACAAGCATGATGGTTGAAAGGGACCTCAGGGTTATGTTTGATCACAGGATGAACATGAGCCACCAGTGTGATGCTGTAGTCAACAGAGTTAATAGCATACTGGGATGCATTAGCTGATGCAGCACAAGCAGGCCTAAAGAAGTGATACTTCCTCTTTACTCACTGTTGGTGAGACTCCAGTTGGAGTACTGTGTCCAGTTCTGGGCACTGCACTTCAAAAAAGACATTGAGAATCTTGAAGGGTCCAGAGAAGGGTGACAGGAATGATTAAGGTCCTGGAGGACAAACCTTATGAGGGAAGACTAAGGGATGTGGGACTGTTCGGCTTGGGGAAGAGAAGACTGAGGGAGAACTTGGTGGCTGTCTATAAATACGTAAGGGGTGAATATCAGGAGCTGGGAGAAAAACTATTCACTAGGGTGCCCCAGGAAGCACAAGGAGCAATGGCCATAACTGTTAGAGGGTGGTTTTAGGTTGGATGTAAGGAAGAACTTATTTATGGTAAGGGTGACTGGAACCTGGAATAGACTTCCCAAGGAGGTGGTACAGTCCCCAGCCTTGGAAGTCTTCAAGAGGAGACTGGACAGACACCTTGCTGGGATCATTTAAACTCAGCAGTATTCCTGCCCAGAGCATGGGGGTTGGACTTGATCATCTTTTGAGGTCCCTTCCAGCCCTTAATTGGTGTTTCTATGATGTTCCACTAATCAAGCTAACCTTTTGTAGGGGAATTTTGTGTCTTCTAGCTGCACTGGTCTCTCTCCTTGTATTTCACAGCCTAAGCAGGAAAAGGCAGGTGAATCAACTGAAGATTGATCTCTGTCCATGCTCTATGAAGCCATAACTATGGAGAAATATTTTTTCCTTCATTGTGCCTTTAAAAAACAAAGTGTATATTATTTTTCAAGGTGTGTTCTCTGCTATAATATATGGTACCTTTAGTTTATTTAGGGTCCAAGATCCCAAGGAATGGATAGGGCTGGCTGCCACCTAGTGCAAGGGAGGTCTGGGTCCAGTCCTGTCCTGTGAATTAACTGTGAAGAAGATGTATGACAATTATTTTTATTACTATTTTCTACTGACATATTTAGGAAAACATTTTCAAATGTACAGGCTTAAGCATTTTCCTTTTGTTTCAGCTCCCTTTTGATGCCCAAGTCCCTCTTAGTAGAAGATCTCTGCCTGTCCTTAATTTCCCTAGAGCAGGGGTGTTAAACTTATGGCCCAGGGGCTGGATTTGGCTTGCAGACCTGTTTACTTTAGCCCAAAGTGTTTGTGGTAGGACAGGAAATTCAGGGGTGGGGCTAGTGGGGGTGTGGCCTGTCCAGAAGCTGGGTCTGTGGGCCCCTGTTGGGTCTGGCTGGTGGCAATAAGAGTGTGAGCAAGGCTTGTGCCAACAAAGCTTTGCTCACTCTGTGGCTGCTTGGCCTGCCATCATTTTCCGTGCAGCTGCTTGACCTACCATCACTTCTGCTGGTCCTGTTATGACCTTTACTATTGCCAACAGCCCCACTCCCACCTCCACTGATGCCACTTGCCCCACTACCACACCTGCTGGCCCTGCCACCTCCGCTGCTTGCTCTGCCAGGTCTAGATACAGCCTGTCAGAAGCCCCATGGTCTATATCTAACCCAAAGGGCGGGGTGAGTTTGACACCTCTGTCCTAGCATATTTGTTTTATTGGTAAATCTTAAACTCCTTTTCTTTCTTTTTGGAACACAGTATCTATAGATATCCTTCCAGGAGATCTTTTTCTTCAGGAGCCTTTCCTCATTGCAGTAAAGTTCTGCTACACTACTACGAGCCTCTGTTCCCTTAAGTTTCTTGACTCCTTTCTTGATGGTTTTTGCCTAATCATTCTTTCTTTCTGATGTCTGTCTCCCAAAAGGCTCCATCTTGTCATGCATCTTGCTTAATGCATACAAGACTGCAAAGAATGATAATAAGAAAATCTGTGCTATAGTGTCCTCACTATGCTTACAACACTACGCTAACAATACCATCTCTTCTGGTCCAGCTAAAGAACTTGCATTATTCAGTGTCTGTGAAATAAAGATCTAGATAAGGGAAAGCCAAGAGAAGACTCAGTACAACCAAGACTGAGGTAATATTGGTGGGTTGTATGAAGAAACTGGAGGATTTGGCAGGAATAATATTGCTCCCTTTAACAAAATTAGTTTGTCCATCATTTGGGGTTGCAATCTGGAGTTCTTGATTAGACTCCCAGCTAGTAATGGCTACAGCCCAGTAATCCTTTTTCAGCTGTACATGTCTACACCTGTTATAGTTAGATGTAAACATTGTAAGTATCATCCCTATTTTGTCTACTTCAAAATTGGGTTAGTGCAGTGTCCTTTACAAGGATGTGCATTTTAAAGCTATCCAGAAGCTGCTGCTGGTGCAGAATTCAGTGGTTTCTTTATTAAATGGAGTATCACTTGGTAAGCATATTTAATCAGTTATCTATGATCTGCACTGCTTGTCTATCCATTTCAAAATCTTGGGTTTGTCTAATAAAGTTGAAAATAGCCTGGGACACACCTCTCAAGGGGACAGTCTCCTTTATTATGAGTATCTGTCACAGTTGTGAACCATTGAGGTTACTAAGCTGACTAAAATAGAAGATGGATAGTGTACTGGTTAAGATGTTAGTATGGCCCTTGTATGACCTGTCTTGTATGACATTGGCTTAATTTTTTTCACCTCAGTCCTACCATCTGTAAAATGGAGTTAAGAGCACTTCTGTAACTTATAAAAGTGTTTTTAGAATCAGGTAGAAAAAACTGTGAAGTAGCCAGATTTACAGATGTCATCTATATAAGTGAAAATGCTTCTGTGGCCCAGAGAGAAGGGGCTTCTGACAGGGTACTTGGCACAACTGCCCCTGTGGTGTATGACCTTGTAATCTCTGTATACTTTGGTTTGTGTGTTTTTGTTGTTCTACTGCTTATTGACAATTTCATTGGGGAAGTACAATGTTCACCAGCTTTTAAATAATTGTTTTTCTTTTTTCCTTTTTGCAAAGCTCCTCATAACCTTACATTGACCTGATTGCTCATTATACCACAAATAATTTGGTCTTTAGTTAGGTCGGATTCACATAACTTAGCTTTATGTTGTGGGCTTGTAGCAAATGGTCAGTGAATTTACTTGGCAGCAAGTTTCTGTGGTGTTCTTCTTTGAAAGGCATGGAGAGTGTCTATTTAACAATTAAGCTATTTTTATTTTAAAAATCTGTTATAGAGAGAAAGAGGGGGAGGAGAAGTCTGGACTGCCCAGGTTGTACACATGCAGAAAACATCCAGTAATGCTAATATGAGCTATGTATGCATACCAAAAGGAGGCCATAACCTTAAATACCAAAAAATAGAAATAGTAGCAATTAGCTGCTGAGTGCATGAGAAACTAATCTATCTCTCATGAAAATTATTCACTAAATGCATTTAGGGAATAGATTATGGACAATTTCTAGAGGTTTTATACGCAGTTGGAATTTCTTTTGCCTAATAAACTGTTCAGTAGGACTTTGTGTTTCACAAGCTGGCGAACATACAGAAATGGTTTGAGTCTCAAAAGGATTGCACTGTTAGATAGGGCTTGAAATTAATTACTCGAACTGAATGACTTAAATTAGCTTTGGGTCAGGACCAGAGTGACTCCTCATTATGGAGACAATGGTTCACATTCTAATATTTCATATTCTTATTTTAGTCCCCACCTATGCACAATATAGGATCACTACTTAATTGTTAGTCTCTCCTCATGAGATAGGAGTGCAGGCATTGGTGGAATTTAGAACTGATGGCTATTGGCAGAAGTCTCAATGGAGTGCAGGGTCAAAGATATAGCTATTTCTTTTAACTGTTTTCTCCTTCTTACCAAATCACTTTGATTTTACATAGATTTCATTTGAATCAACTTGCCTTCATTCGTTTCCTTGTTTTCTATAGGCACTATGCCAGCTGAGTGGTAGGATGGATTGTATTTGCTTCAGAATAAGATTGAAACTGTGTTGAAAGCATGCGGGTGATACAGAAGGCCATTGCATTTAATTAACTTTGCTTGTTTTCTTCAGTATTTCTTAGTTAATAGGTGTTTTGGCTTTGCATTTTCTTACTTGGTCTTCATGACATATCAGTGTGTGTTTGCACATGACCTGTTTGGTTACAAAGCTCACGAGTCACAGTTCAAATAATTCTGGAACAAAGAATCTAATGTACTTCACTTGAGAAGCCAAATGCATCCTGTCTTTTCCAGATGGTAAAAAGAAATTTATAGCATCTGGGTGACTACTACTCTTTTTTGAGAGAGTCTCATGGAGTTGTGCAAACGTGGATTAATAAAGGTTTACATAGTACAGCTAGTTTAAAAATCTAGAGTAAGTATGCAAATTTCTTTCCCTAACTTGCATGGAATTTTGGAAATGTCCATATTCTCCAACCAACTCTAGGGATCAAAGGAGAGAAAAAGATTTGTCATGTCAAAGCTTAAACTAGGAGGAAAAAAATGAAATTCCACAAAAAACATAAATATTTTATCAAAAACGCTGTAACATTTTATAGCTGCTTTTAAACATGGATTTTACTCCTTTCTGGTATCACCCTTATGGTCAACACTGGTGAAAAATGGTATATAGAGCAGTGGTGCTCAAAGTATAGCTACCTTGTGCCTCTGCCGCTAGTCCCCAGGGAATGCCTGTGTCATATGCAGTCTGGTGAGCAGCAGGTTACCCCGGATAGGGGAGGCTGGGGCCAACAACTGTGCTCACCCCTGCAGCCTTACCTGAGGTCCTGGGGACCTCAGAACTGCAGCTGCAGCATTTCTGCAGCTGGGAGCCTGGCCAGCAGCTGGAATGTGGCTCTGGCTGGCTAGGCTCCAGTTTTGGGTGGTGCATGCTGCTGTCACCTGTGCCTCCCCGCTTTATTTGTGTGGGATTTTTTGATCCTAGGACCTCCCAGAATCAGAACCTCTCCCCTCCCCACCCGCACAAGGTAGCAGTGTGAACAATGCCTGCATGTGCAGTGTGTGGTGCTGCAGATCTGTCTGTGGCACCATATACAGCATGTTCATGCTTGTCTGGATGCAGCCTAAGAGTGTAACTTAAGGTTAGTTCAAATAAAATTTCACTGTGCTCGCTAGTTTCTCTGTCATGCATTTAATTTTGTCTTCTAGACTACAACATCACTTATCTTTTAAGGCCTCAAATATCTCTGGGGTTATTTGTGTATTTCCAAGTTCCCTTCCCCATAATGATGTCAGAAGACCAATACTATCATATAGCTAAAAAAAAAGTCTTGTTTTGTTTTTGCTTTGTTTTGGGAGATGTTTTTAGTTATTTTGCCAGAATTACTATAATCTACACTAGCATTCAGAAATCCCATTAGCAGGAACACAGGTACTAATTTTTTTCAAATTGAAAAAGCAAACTTTCTAAGTATTCCACCACAGAGGTTGGCAGAGCTGTTACCAGGCTGTGCAGGATATGGCTGTATCCACTTCAGAGAGAATTTCTGATAGGAGTTAGTTATGTTAGGATGAAAGGCAATTCAAATGTCTGTATTAGTCTGCTGTTTAAATATTTCATTCAAGACGGAGAGAAGAAAAAATACTATATAGCTAAGAAAGACATCATGCACAAATGAAGTGAAGGATTAGTAGATTATAGCATCGCAGAGAAATATACAAAGCTGTGTCCCCTTTTGCAGGCAGCTGTCTCCCTCATATTGGGCATTTCTACCCAATACTTCTAGGTTGGATTTGGCCCGCCTGGCCATTTTATTTGGTCTGAGGGGCTGCTAAACATTTAGAAAATGAATATTTATCTGCCCCTGGCTGTCAAAGATGGCAGGAGCCAGGGGCAGTAGGACTCAGGGGAGCTAGCGACAGAACTAAGCACCCAAGCAGTAAGTCCAGCCCTAGATGGAAGCCTCTGCCTAGAAGGGGCTTCTGGCCTGGGACTGTTCCTGCCTCCCTGCACGAAAGGGAAATACAGATAAAAAGGAGGGGAGGGGTGGGGAGGGTAAAACTTGGTAAGCGGCCCTCTGACCGAAATAATTGCCTGCCCATGCCCGACAAGATTTAAGTTCAATGTCTGTTGATACCTTAAAGAGTCTACTAAAGATCAAATAAAGATTTAAAGTAACATAAAGACTGTTCTTTTTAAAAAGAAGAATTTAGCAGTTCCCCTTCTTAATAGAACTTTTGTTTTTGCATTTTTTCGGCCTTGATTTGTATGACATATCAGTGTATATTTGTGCCTGACCTGTTTGGTCAGGAAGCTCACATGAAGATCACATGAGTCATAGTTCAGATTATTCTGGAACAAATAATTTAGTGTGCTTTATTTGAGGAGCCATCCTGTCTTTTTCAGACGGTACAAAGAAATTCATGGCATCTGGGCGACTACTTCTCCTTTTTGCAAAAGTCTCAGAGTTGTGCCAACATAGATTAGAATGCATGCCAGGCATTTTGGAAATGTTCATGTTCTCCAGTCCACTTTGGGGATAGGGAGAGGTAAATTCTGTTATCTTCCCTGTACCGGTGGGGAAACGAAGGCATGCAAGAGCGAAGCAATTTTACAAGGTGACTGAATGAGGGACTATCAGAATTGGGTAAACACCCTCAGAATCCTGATTGTTTGTTAGCTCTCTAATAGAAACAACTTGTGGTATGTGCTTATATGTTGTTCAAGGAGAGAGAAAGGTCTGTCATATTAAAACTTAAGCTAGGAGGAAAAAAGCAATATTATACCCTACAAAAACATTCTTCCACAAAAAATGTTGTGACAAATTGTAGCTATTTCTAAATATGGATTTTACAGGTTTCTGGTCCCATCCCAGTGGTCAGCATGAGTATAAAATTGTAGTATGAACTAACCACTTGTTTTTTCCATCAGTTCAAGTTCAATGCAGTGTTCATAGATTTCATAGACATTAG
>NW_017728947.1:45467788-45472390 GCF_001723895.1 Crocodylus porosus | reverse complement strand
ATGGGCCTATAGTTAGCCAGATCCACTTTCCTTCCTTTCTTGAAGATAGGCACTACAGTCAAGGAAGCAAAGTTGTCAAGGAAGCAAAGTTCTCTGTACTGACAGAAACAGTAGAGGGGAGAGTACTAGAATGGGTTAGGGCCAGATCCAAATTGTCCTCATCAGTGCCTCCATTTAGGTGTTGCAGTTCCTAGAAACTAGATACCTTGCCCCAGAGGGAAGTCCTGATTTATGAGATTAGGCACCTCAGTTCCTTGTATAGTGGGTGCATCTACATGTCCAAAAGATCTGAGAGAAGTTTACTCTTGAGTAAACTACATGAAAGTAAAAGCTCCTCAGCATGTCTCCATGTGCAGGGACACGGGAGTAGATTTGCTGCTCCTAGCAGCAGACTGCTCCCAGTTTCTGTGGCCCTGAAACCATCCCCTGCAGCAGCTAGGGGAGCTTTAGGCTCCTCTGGTTGCTAGCCCAGAGGCCAGGGGACAGCTGTTTCCTGGTGGGATCTAGGACATTGCTCCCTGCCCCAGGAAACTGCTTGAGGTCAGGGTGAGCTCTGCCACTGGAGCTTGGGTGGGGAAAATGTCCCCTTGGCCTGGCGGCATGGAGCTCCCAGCCCTCACTCGATTGTGGGGCCCAGACTGGGAGATCCTTATCTCTCAGGGCCAGTGTGACCAGCACTGGGAGATCCTTATCTTCCAGCCTAAGTCCTGTGGTCATGGGGTCCAAGCTGGAAGATCCTTATCTCCCAGCACCAGCTTCACAGTCACAGGACCTTATCTGAGAGATCCTTATCTCCCAGAGTCAGATCCATGGTCTTGGGGCCAGCACTGGGAGATCCTTATCTCCCAGCCTGAATGCCACTGTTGTGGGGCCCAGCCTGGGAGATCCTTATCTCCCAGCTCAAGTCCTGTGGTCATGGGACCCAGGCTGGGAGACCCTTATCTCCCAGCCTGAGCCCTGTGGTCACAGGACCTGGGTTGAGGGATCCTTATGTCCCAGCCAAAGTCCCAGAGTCATAGGGCACCTGTACACACCACAAGTTTTAATCCTCATTAAATTAAATAGGTTTCTAAAATTTAAACTTGTGTATTTTGGAGTGTCACATCTGTGTTTACACGCACTAGGTTTTCAAACAAATTAAGCCTTGGAGCATTACATTTGTGTTTAAACACACTAGGTTTTCAAATGAATTAAGCTGGGTCCCTGGCCAGCACTGCAGGAGAGCGGTACAATCCAGCACTGCCCCCCTCAGCCTGCGGCCCCCTCCACACACTCTGTGCCTATGCCCTACCACACAGCTGTGGAAACAGGGAGCTGGCAAATCACACAAGAAAACAACCTTCATAAACTATGTCCAAGGAGTGTTTGTTTAAAAAAGAGGGAGCAATTTGAAAGTGAAAGCAATTTGAAAGGGGTGAACTACAAAAAAAGTCACAGCGCCATCTGGTGGAGAAAAAGGCTCATTACGCATCTTTGAGTGTCTTCGTGTTTGCACACAATGAATCCATGGATGTGATGCTTTAATTCCTGGTGAGCCAAACTAAACTACATCCAAGGAATTTTAGTTTAATGCACAAGAAAAACTTTATAGTGTTGGGAAATCCTGCTCATGCAAACAGATATACAGTTGCAGTGGATGAAAGGGCAAAAACTGTGCCGCGTACAAGAGCCCATAGGGTCCAGGTTGTGAGATCCTTATCTCCCAGCACCAGCTCTGTGGTTACACAGCCAGGGCTGGGAGATCCTTATAAGGATCTTTCAGCCCCTGCCCCATGGTAGCAGAGTAGAGTCTGGACGCTTTCTGCTGCCAGACAGGGGGACATTGTCCCTGCTGAGGCTCTGGCAGCAGGCAGCTCACTGGGGCAGGGAGTAATCTTCTGGCCCTTGCTGCCTGGGACCACATTTGTTCCTGGTCAGCTGTCTATAGGTATGCTACTGGGCAGTTACTAAATCTTGAGTAAAAATGCTACTTGCATTTGCAGGTAGCAGATTTACTTGGGATTAGAGCCAAATACAGTGCAGTAAGCATCTGCATGTATAGACACAGACACTTACTGTGCAATAATTAGCTCTACTGAGCAGTAAAACATCTCATGTAGGTGCCACAGGGGACATGGCTTTGCACATTCCTCTGTGATACCGTAATCTGCTAGTATTCACTTTATTTGTGTGGTGTCTTTCTTAGAGACATAGTATTGTTTCTTCTCTCTGTCTTGATTGAAATATTGGAAACAGTAGACTAATACAGACATTTGAATAAATTATCTTTCATCCTAACATTCATTAAACTTTTAGGACTTGTAAACACCTTCGTGAATAAATCAGCAGTCTGCCAAATACTCATAAACAAGAACTAATGACATCATAAATAAGAGTAGGGCAACTCATTAAGTTTATGTGTAAAAATATTCACAATTGTTTTTTTATATTTGAACAACTCTAAATGCAAACTTGTTGAGAATAGCAACTTGTCAGGTGAGAGAATTCTCTCAGATTTTTTTTAAATTGTTTTGGAATGGTGGAATATGACTCTATTTCCCAAATTAGAGCCAGCTGGCTAAGCAGTCTATTCTGCATGCACCCATGTTAGGTTTCAGCCCCTTTCCAGGCTTTAGCCCCCACTTGGCTTAAGTCTGCTCTGGCTTTGGCCTCCCTACCTTGGCCTTAGCCTTCCACTCTCCTTGCCTCTGGGGCCTATACAGTTGCTGTACCTCTGTCTTAGCCCTCTGCCTTCTGAGTTCCTGATCTCAGGCCAGGCTGTTCTCACTGTGCTAGTGTCCTAGCCTCAGGGTCCCTGACTCCAGGCAAGACTGCTCCCACTGGCCTTGGCTCTCCCAGCTTTGGCCTGTGCCACCCCACAGCTGTCTTGGTCCTTGACCCCATGGTAATCTGCCTAACAGTGAGTGCCCTGCCAAGCACCTCTCCATGATCTTCACACCTCCCCTGTAGCCACAACCCACTCCTCCAATTCTTAATCCAAACATAAAGGCAATGCACAATGGCTGTGCAAAAAAAAAAAAAAAAAATTCCTCCCCACACTTGGTCATAAGTTTTCTGAAAGCTATAAGGCCCCCTTATATCTTTCCTTGCAGCTATCAGGGACTGCTTGGATGCTAATCAGTCTCTCTCCTGCAGCCATTGTGCTTACGAGCTCCTCTTTCTGCTATCTGCAAGGCCAGACTGACCACCTGGAGACATAAAGCCTGTGACCAAAGCCCCACTCCTTCCTATCAGGTGGTTTTTCAGCCATGTACAGGGGTTTCCATTTTGGCCTGATGACCATCTTTCCTTTCTCTGCTGTAGCTTAGCTCAACTGCTCACAGTTTCGACTTCAGGGCAGCCCAGGTGTCTGCCCCTTAACTATTTCTTCAGCTGCTGGCCTCAGATGGCCTTTGCCCAGCTGCCGGCCTCATGTCGTGATCTCCTGGAATAGTCATTCCCTCAGGGGTAGCTCCTATCCTAGCTGTTACTGGCATGCTCACTTCCCAGCAACTACCTCTTGGTCAGCTCCTGTCCAATCCAGCAAACTTAGCCTGCTGCAGCATCCCCTTAAAGTAATAGGAGCATCTGGTTCCCTGTTACAGGTCCCCCAGGTTTCCGTCATGTTGCCCATTTTGTTCAATGTGTCAGAGTTTGAGCCTGGATATCTTCCAGAAGTGTTGTATGATGTCTTTATTTGGACCATCCTTCATCAGAGGGAGATAAGTCAGCTGCGTTGGTCTGAAGTCAAGTGGAAGGCAGGCTAGATAGGTAGATAGATAGAGGTTTTATGAGCTAAAGCTCATTTCAGCAGATGCTTTGAAAAGATGTGCAGAAAGCAGAGTATAAGAAAAGAAGATACCTTAATGTCCCTGAGCAAGTTTCTTATGTAGCTTGATTGCAGTCCATTTCATTTGGCTGAGTGTGCTGCTGTCCACAAGCAGAGACAGAGCCATGTTAGTCTAAAGTCAAGTGGAAGTCAGGGTAGATTTGCACCTTACAGAACTGAGTCCAGCCCTCCTGCCAGAGACCGGAAGTCTGCAGGGATCAAAAGATCCTATCAAGATAAACATCCAAATATCTCCTGAGTGAGTCCAAAGTAGATGCTTACACCACTTCCGCGGGGAGTCTGTTCCAGACCTGGGACAGTCGGACTATAAATAAGTTTTTCCTTATATCAAGTCTGAATCAGTCTTCTACAGGTTTGTGGCCATTAGACCTAGTTATCCCTTGGAGAGCCCTGATGAACAAGTGTTCTCCCAGATCCTGATGCACCCCCCCTTATAAACTTACAGGCAGACACCAAGTCCCCCCTGAGCCTTCTCTTCACCAGGCTGAAGAGTCCTATGTCCCTCAGCCTTTTTTTGTAAAGCTTGCTCTTTTGGCCTTTGATCCTCTGGATTCTCTTGAGCCCATCCACATCCCTCCTGAAGTGGGAGTCCCAAAACTGGATGCAGTACTCCAGTTGTGGCCTCACTAAGGCCGAGTGTGAGGGAGTGGCGGCTAGGGGCGGCCGTGAGCTCCCTAGCACCGCCTACCGTCACGTTAGGGTGACGTAGCACCCTCAGAATCTCGCCCGCCACGACTTTGATGGTTAAATATATAATGTGGAGGCTGCCAGTT
>NW_017728947.1:45445495-45466998 GCF_001723895.1 Crocodylus porosus | reverse complement strand
AGGGCTCCCAGTCTTACCTGCAGTCAGGGTGATCTTGTTCCCTGCATCATTGCAGCCTGTTAGTGGGGTAAGGCTGCAACCACCAACTCAGACCGCTCAGCTCGAGCCGCAGAGCTCCTGCTCCTGCGGCAGCCAGAAGGGAACTGTGTCTCCAGCTCCAGCCTCAGCTGGTTATAAAGGCCAGGCCCTGCCCTCTTCCGGCCATGTGACCACCTGGTTGTCCTGGCAACCAGGCACCTGAGCTGCCTGGGTGATTGACAGCTCTGCCAATCACCTTCACAATCACGGGGCACCTATGTGACCCCGTGACACCGAGTAAAGTGGAAGGATGATGTTCCTGGTTTTGCTTGAGATGCATCAGTAGATGCATGCCAGAGTTTGGTTTGCTTTGCCAGGTATGGCATTGCACTGGTTGCTCATGTTCATCTTGTGGTCAGTCAAGGTTGGACCAATGGGCAAAAAACAATAGAATGCGATTTAACAAGGAGCAATGCAAAGTGCTGCATCCAGGGAGGAAAAATGTCCAACACACCTACTGCCTAGGAAATGACTTGCTTGGCAGCACGGAGGCAGAAATGGATCTCGGTGTCCTAGTGGACTCCAAGATGAACATGAGTGGTCAGTGTGATGAAGTCATCAGCAAAGGTAATGGCACTTTATCATGCACCAGGAGATGCATGACAAACAGAACCAAAGAGGTGATACTTCCCTTCTATCAGGCACTGGTCAGACCTCAGTTGGAATACTGCATCCAGTTTTGTGCACCTCACTTTAAGAGGGATGTGGATAACCTGGAGAGGGTCCAGAGAAGGACCACTCATATGGTTAAGGGCTTGCAGGCCAAGCTCTACATGGAGAGACTGGGGCACTTGGACCTCTTCAACCTCCACAACAGAAGGTTGAGAGATGACCTTGTGGCTTTCTATAAATTCATCATGGGGGCACAGAAAGGAATTGGTGAGGCTCTACTCATCAAGGCACCCCTGGGAGTTACAAGAAATAATGGCCATATGCTAGAAGAGAGCAGATTTAGACTGGACATTAGGAAGAAGGGTTAATTATTCACAGTTAGAGTGGCTAAAATCTGGAATGGGCTCCCAAGGGAGGTGGTGCTCTCCCCTACTCCGGGGGTCTTCAGGAGGAGGTTACATAGGCATCTGGCTGGGGTCATCTGAACCCAGCAATCTTTCCTGCTTGTGCAGGGGGTCGGATTCAACGATCTACTGAGGTCCTTTCCGACCCCAACATCTATGAATCTATAAGATCCCCAAGTCTGTTTCGATTGCAGTGCTAGTGAACATAGCATCACCAAGACTATAAGCATGATGCTGTTTTTTTCTCCCAAGTTGGAGTACCCTGCATTTCTTTACACTGAATGCCATCAGGTTTTGGTCTGCCCACTTTGCAAGCGTGTCCAGGTTGGCCTGTATCCCCAGCTTGTCCTCCAGCATGACCACCTTCCCCCGCAGTTTACTGTTGTCTACGAACTTTACCAGTCTGCATCTGACACCCAAATCCAGATCATTAATGAAAATATTGAAGAGTACTGGCCCAAACACTGAGCCCTGGGAGACTCCACTGGTAACCTTGCGCCATGTTGATTTGTTCCCATTAACTAGTACTCTTTGGGTCTGACCCCAGAGCCAGTTCCCCAGCCATCAGACCATGAGATGGTCAAGGCCACACTTCCTCAGCTTGGTCATGATGACATCATGAGAGACCAAGTCAAAGGCCTTTTTGAAATCCACATAAATGACATCAACCTCATCTCCCTTGTCCAGGCAATGCATCACCTGGTCGTAGAAGGAGATGAGGTTGGTTACACAAGACCTTCCAGTAATAAAACCATGTTGGCTGGCATTCAATAGGTTGTCTTCCATTAGCCTGCTACATATGGATCACTTAATAATTTTCTCCAAGATCTTTCCAGGGATGGATGTCAGACTGATAGGTCTGTAATTCCCCGGATCTTCTTTCTTCCCTTTCTTGAAGATTGGGACCATGTTGGCTCTTCCATTCTTCTGGTACATCACCCAAGCACCGTGAGTTTTTAAATATCTTGGCCATAAAGCATACTATGATATCTGCCAGCTCTGTGACAGGGGGCATACTTAGGACTGCATCTCATACTGGCCCACCCACCTGTCTCTATGGGGCAGTCCACCCAGTTTTTCCTTCCACAACTTTGCTATTCTCAAAAACTGGTGGTATAATGTGGGAAGCTGCCCATTCCCAGCCCCGATGCCAGGGGGCACTATCTGTGGCTCCAACCTCCCCTACACCACAGCCCATGCCTTGCAGATGGCATCACAGTTCTTAGCATCTCCAGCCCCACATTGGGCCCCATAATCCTCCAGTCTGGACCCCAACTGGATCCCTCCAATCAGGTGGCCTACTCTGCCCTCATTCTGGGCTGCTGAGCTCCCTGCAGTCTTCCCCCTCTTGGGTGTGCCCCCCCAGAACCTTTGGCCACAAAGGCCCTGGCCTCAGCTTCAAGGCCAGTCAGAATCCCAGGCTCTCAGCTCTGGGAGTCCCTAGCAGTGGGCCTCTGGCCCTTTTGACCCTTCTGGTCCTAGCCTCAGCATTGACCAGTCAAGGATGCCTCAAGTCAGGCTTCTGAGCATCTAGCCCACTCTCTCACATGGGTCTGCCGTCACAGTCCTACTATGGGGTTATGCACCTGATTGTGGGAGCTGGGGTTCTTAAGATGCCCCAACCTACCACCGGGGTGGTAAATAGCTTGGCATTTCCTGGGGGCTCCCATGCCACTAAGAGCCCCACCAGGCCACCCATCCCCAGCAGGGTGCAGTTTTAAGTCATGCCCAGGACCAAGAGCCTCCTAGCCATCCCCATAAGCTCTTGTCCTTACCTCCTGATTGTTCCTACTGCAGCTCAGTTAGGTGATGTTTCTGCCTGGGCTGGCAGCAGCAAACTGCACCCTTTATATACTAAGTTTTCAAAATGGCTGCTGCCATCAGGCACCTGCTGGATGCCTGACCCAGCCATTAAAGTGGCAGACACCAGCAGTGCCCTGCCACAAGCTCTTTTAAGACTCTTGGGTGCAGTCCGTTGAGGCCCACAGACTTACAGATGTCAAGCCTCTTGAGGTGTTCTCTCACTTGACCTACATCAATTGTGGGCACATCAGCTAGTTTGCTCTATTATGTATTATTTCATTTTAGTAATTTTATCTGTGTTGATAATTTGTGTATGTTTTATTGCAAGCCATCCTAAGCCTCTTTCAGGGAAGGTATGGAATATTAATAAGTATCTGTTGGTCGGAACCTGGCGTCAGACATATACTCATGCTCTAAAAATAGATAAGTAGGTAAGACCTTTGGGGTAGGTTGGGTGGCATGACTGGGGCTCTCTGGGCTGCTATGGACAGCCCCTTTGAGATGCCCATTAGAATTGACAGTTTGGTATGGAAGGTATTCAGTCTTTTGTATGCCACTTCAGTGTCAAATATTTAGGACAGAGGTGCAAGTAAGATCCATCAGAAATTACACAGGACTATACCGTCTCTGTTACGAAGGTCGTGTGAAGGTGAGGATCTTTTTCCAGAGGGGATTCTGTTTGTGAGATATGCCCCTGGATAAACACTCTACTCATTACTTTCTCCAAAGAAGTGTTTCTGAACATCTTGGTCGGAGCTGAAATACAAGCTACATAGCCTGTGTTTATGCATTCCAAGTCCTAAAAAACATATAATAGAGATTCTGGGATCCTGGGTCTAACCTGCTTAGGATGTAAGTCTGCAGCCTAGCCTCCCTGTTTGTTAGGAGATAAAGGATGGGTATACTGAGCACTTCTCTAAGATATAACATTCTCTTAGGCAGTAGAAGTACTTTGAGTGTCTACCTACAGATGGTATCACTCCATTACAAGAGGTGCAATACTTGAATCTAGGCAGTCTTGAATGGGCCTTTTTGGTTTAAGATTTCAAATAAACATGACAGGTTGCCAAGGGGAAATGAAACTGGGAGCTGACAGATGTTCAGGTCCTTGCTCTAACTCATGGGACTTTACTTAAAGAGCCATGAGTTAGAGCACCCTCTCGACAACAGACATTTATCTGTTGAGTGTGGAGGGTGGATACTGAGCTCCCTAGGCAGCCAAGGAGCTGCTCTCTCCAGCTGAGGAATCACCCCTCTTCCCATCAGCCCCTCCCTGCCCAGCTCCAGAGCTGTCATTAGGGAGGGAGGAGGGAAGAGCAAGCCAGCAGCAAGGAGCTGCTCCTTTCACAAGCTGCCAGCTTGCCCAGCCAGAGCTAGAGGGGGTGGGGGTTGGATTGGAGTCCCTGTGGCCTGTCCCCTTTGGGATACTGTGGGTGGGGCCATGAGGCAGGGGTCTCTGATACACCCCTACCCCCTCCAAACCAACAACTTGTGAAAAGGAATAGCTTGCTGCTGCTGGCTTGCCCGTCTCTTCTCCCCCTTCCCTCCCTGGTGACAGCCCTGAGGGCAGCCCAGCCCCGATTGCAGAAAAAATTAACTGTAAGGAACACAAGTTCCACAAGGTGCTCTAAAGTAAAGTGCCTTCATGTGATTCCTCATCTGAGAAGGGTTAATTTTTTTCCACAATCCACCACTTTAAAAGCTCTCTGTAGCCATACATGTGTGTCACAGCATGGCTGTAGATTGCTTTCAGGGGCCTGATCATGTGAAAAATGTAACTTCTGTCTGTACAACTAAACTAACTAATAAGAAAGCTAAAAAACTAAAAACTTTGAAAGTAGAACAAAGGGGGTTTTGTCATTCTGGATTCTGACAGTGAGAAACTCTGTCTCAAGCATAAGAGAAAGAAGGTGTGGTTACTGCACCCACGCTCTTAGCACCTCAGTGCAAATCATGAAATCCCAGGATATATGTACAGGGACTAATAACCAAAAAGTCTCCAAGTCATCACCAATATGAACAGCCATATGGACATGGGTGACTGGTGCCACCTTAATCGGTGGGTGGGGGGGACATGCGCCCCGCAGTGACCAGTCTTGCTGACTGGGGGGGAGACCACCATGGCTGATCACGAGACGGCCAATCACTGCAGCTGATTGCTGCAGCCACTTCCTAAAGTGACTGCGGCTGCTTCTGAAAGTGCAATGGTGCTCCGCTCCCCAGCCAGCGTTTACAGGGGGGCACCGGTGCTCCCAGCTACCTCCCTGCCCTTCACCTAAGGAATGAGCGTGGCTGGTCAGGGGGTGCACAGGTGCTCTCAGGGGGTGCATGTGCAACCCTGTGCACCCTGTATGCATTGCCACTGCATATGGACATAATTTGGGCTAGGGACAGACATTCAGAAAGCCAGAGCCTGAATTGCGTCAATCTTTACAGGTTAGTCTAACCTACAAAGTTTGAACTGATTTGGAGGTGAATAGACATTCCCTTTACATTCCAGAAATGCAGGCACATGCCTGCAGTGGCTCAGGCTAGAAGCTGGGGAGTGCTAGAGCAGCTTTTCCTTCCTTTCCACAGTGCCAAGCTGGCGGGGGGACAGGCCCTGGTGGGATGCTCTGATTAGGGAGGGGTGTAAAACCCCACCCTAGCCTGCACCATCTCAAGGGGTGGGAGTGTTGTCAGCCCCCAGCTAGCACTCTGAGGCAAAGGAGGTGGGTACAGTGCATGCAACTGTTGATGATACTGAACTTTTCAATCTTCCTCTCCCTGTCTGCAAACCTGTATGCAAACCTGACAGGGCTGCAAACTGGCAGAGGGGCTGATAAAACCACAGTGTTTATCAGCCCATCAGCAAAAGAAAAGCCTCTCTTATTAGTTCAAGCTCTTTTTAAACAGCTTTTTCCAAGGAAGAGAAGGACGTTACCAGCTGACCTATTGATTAGCTCCAAAAAGCCCTAAGCAGACACTGTTCTGTCTGCCTGTCCCAGTGAAATTGGGGATACACACACCTCTCAGCATTAACTAGCATACTACATGTCTAGGGTATATGAGGCTAGGGTCTGTGTTGTGGGAGATGGGAGGGAGGGAGAGGGGGATCCCTGCTTGAGCAGCGAGGGAAGCCAGGCAGACCCTGCTGTGCCTGCAGTCTCCCCTAGAGTTCTGACTAGAGAGCAGAGGGGTGGGGCCAGCCCTGTTCTCTGGAGCAGACAGTATAGCTGAAGCATCTGGGATGCTGGGGGACTCTGTTTTAACATAAGCTAGGAAGGGGTCTGGGGCAGCTTGCATAAATCAATTTAACCCAAACCAGTTAAGTCTGATACTACGGCAAAAGCTGTGTTAACCAACACTTTATTAGTCAGAAAACTCTATTAACCAGCATCCGAGGGACGCGGCAAAAGTGAACCAGAAGTACCACTTCCGGAGACTTCCATTTTGCCACCATGAGCTGAGTTTTTCTTCACCACGTTTTTTGGCCCACCGCCCTGGGCCAAGCAGTCTGCACAGGGCCCCACTCCCTATCCCCTGGCACACTGGTGCCGGGGAGTGCACTAGATGGTGCACGTTTGATTAACTAGAATATTTAGTTAACTGGCATCCCCCATTCCCAGGGGATGCTGGATAACAGAGCTTTTACTGTACCTTCAACCAGGTTCATCTTAAACCAGTTCTGGCCATGTTGAAACTGGTTTATGTTCACTGAACTTAGGTTCTGTTACAGGTTTAAACCAGTTTCTGATTGTTTCAATGGGTTTATGTGCAGTGTCTGCCCCTAGCCTTGAAGAACAGTTGCTTATCCTATAGTAATGGTGGCTATTTTATATTTTGTAGTTAGTGTGTATTCTAGTAGGGCTCTACTCAAAATCTTTTGAATAGCAGTCCCTGTTGGTGTTATACACATGCCTTTTGCAATATCCTAAAACCAAAATAAGTTATAGCAAACAGGGTAGCCACATCCTTCCCAGTGTGCTTTTGCTGTTCAAATGCATGTTTGCTGAGAACTTGAAAAAGCAGAAAGAGAGGCAGATGGTGGGTACTACCCTTGGTTCACACTGAAGAACCATTGTTACTATAGAACAAATAACATTTTTTCTTTGAGTATGTTAGCGTGGATCCTTGTGTAGAGGCCTGGCAAGCAATACCCTGAATCTGGAGGTATCTTTTCAGACAGGTAGGTAAAAATGTAACAGGCTTTTTAGGAACATTGAGGCTATCACATAAGACATGATAAACTAAGGACAACTGCAAGAGAGGATGACAAGCACCGGTGAGCTGCTCCATCCAGAGTGTTCCTGTCCTCTCAAGGTACAGCCCAGCCCCTTTCTTCTTCCTCCCTGTGCCTATGAAGAGACAATAATTTCCTTCTGTGTTAGCAGATTGAGAATATGACAGGATGAGGAGTCCCTACTATAGGAAAACATAAATACTGTGTGGCCCTGATGGGGACATTTCTAGATTCAGGGGAGTAACTACAGAGAACATCTAGAACAGTGATTCTTTGCTGAAATAAATATTTTTATGTGGCAATCAACCTGTTTATAGCTGAAAGATATAGAAAATAGTCTGCTGGAACAGTTTTCTTCTCCAGAAAAAGCACCAGAATTATTCTGTAATGTTTCTGCTTCACAGTGTTGTATTCAATAACCAGAGAACTTGACCCATTTCCTGGACTGTACATAGCATGTATGCTGTACAAACCTGAGCAAAGTGAAGCTGCCTATGGCAGACATGATGTTCCTGCTCCCTCTAGTGCAGCAAGTATGCATGCAGGCACTTCATCTGACAGTCTGAGCAGGAGCTCAGTGGTCACTCCCTAGCTGCATAAAAATGATAAGAGCATACTACTTTATTAAAAAGAGGGGCACTCGTGTCCTATGCACCAACTGTGTTCAAACAGGCAGTGAAAAAAGAATACTTTTGAATGAGATGGGAAACCAAGTGAAGAAGCACATGTGATCATTGAAGATCTTATGGCACTTTTTTTAAAGAGCAAGGGTGTTAATACTGCCATCAGGATAAATTCCTATTTATGGCATTCTGGCTCTTTAAAAATTCCTCATTCAGTTCAACCTGTAAGAGATACATGTTTTCTACTTCACTTTTTCAAAGAAACTGTTGCTATTGACTATCCTATTTCATGGCCATGGTTGTTGCACTTTATCATGCAGGATGGAGCATTTCCTGATACCGCAACACTAACTCACATTGATCAGTATTTACTAATTCATGGAATCCATTGAACTGAATCCAAAGTTTGTACATCACTTTGTCAGGTTATTTGAAAACTCTGTAATTGTTGGAGGAAAAAGTATTGAATAAACACCAATCACAATTAATTATTTCAAATGAAGTTGTATGTTCTTAGCAAACCCACTTTGCTTGTACCTAGCAGGGCAAGTTTTTTGCAGGGGATATAGGGGAGTATTTCTCTACTGAAGTACAAACCTCATTTATGTTTTATTGCTGAAGCATGCAGCACGTGGATGCAACTATCCACCTGCACACTACATGTTGGAGGGCTGAGGCCTTTTATAACCCGGTCTTAATAGGTAAGACTCCCCCCAGTTATGCTATGGGTAGCACTGGTGTCTATTTTCTTCTTTTTTCTTCCTCCTATGTACTAATGATCCCTTAATGGAGGCTACTTTTTGTGAAAGCTTCTAAAAATGAGGTTAAGCCATCACTCAGTGACTCAATGTCTGTATGCCAACTGTTAGTAATTGGTACTTGGGGTATATTATGAAAGCCACTGTTCTTGTTATATACAGGATTATTTCACCTACCACTGGAACACAAATATTTCTGGGCTGACACAGTAGCTAGTAGCCAGTGTAAAGTGAAGGAAAGAACACTGTGAAGACTACACTAATAATCCCAGTAGAAACTGCATAGGGAATTTAGGTAGGCAATTTTTTTTGCTGAGTTGGCAAGTACATTTTTAATCTGCTGAGTCAACTGTAAATTGCAATTTTTTTATTTCAGATGATCACCATGATTTCTTTCAATTGCTTGTGCATCCATTTAGCAAAAAAAAAAAAAAAATTAGACCTTTGCATAATTAAGAGAACATTAAGTACCATCCATGATTAGTTTAAAGATCCTGCTGATTAACAGAAGATTGCACAGCATAGAATTGGACATTAGTAATTTTGTTCTTTGAAAATGTTATATTTATTTGGGATATTAATCAGTTTATGGGATTTTTTCAAAATAAAAAAAGACAATATTTGTTTTTAATTCAAATTGCTGAGGTTGAATTGCACCCGTGGTAAAACTGGATGAGAAATAAAGGTGCTACTCAGATTTTCTTATGCTTAAGAAAAGGTGTGAAGTGCTGGTTTCTTTTAAAAGTTCCAGAGTATGCTACTAACAATCCCTCAGTAGAAACTGTACTATATCTGCAGAGGTCAGATACTCTATTCCCTTTTGTTGCGGGCTAGTCTTCAAGGCAGCCATGGTGCCCCCTGGTGGCTGAACTAATCCTACCCTACTCTGGCTCCTCTGGCTCCTCAGGGTATTGTGCTTCATCTGCTATGCCTTGTTGTTATCTGTATGTTACTTTGGAAGGCTTCCCCCAGATGCCTTGAGCAAGCCTCATAGATTTGCACTTGACCCAGTTCAGTCTGCTTAGCCAGAAATCCCACTCCTATTTGTATGAATGGACCCTAAGTCTGCTAACCCACATCTTGTACTTCACTGGCACTGATCATGGCACTAAGCATAGTTTCCAGCCTCCCCCATGGCCATTCAAATGCCTTGTAAGTCTTGATCCCACCTCTGGCCCAGGCTGGGCTGCTCCCATCTACAAAGCCAAGTCTTTTGGCTTTGGTCCTCTCAGCCTTAGTCCCCTTTAGGTGGCTGTAGCCCTCAGCCTGAGCCCACTGGCCCTGAATGAGCTCCTCTGTTTAAGCCCATTTCATGCCCTTGCCTCATGCAGGCTCAAGATTCAGAATACCCCAGGTACTCCACTGGGTGGCCTCCAGTTCATCCCTTATAACCACTCCCAAGCCACCAGTAAAACAAAACACAGACCCATCTCCAGTTCAAACTTGAGTTTCACCTCAGGTTTCTATGCTGCCCGAAATCCCATCCTTTATGCACAGGCTCTTTCCCATCCTTGTGAGTACTTTCCTAGGTCTGAACCTTCCCCTTCATAGCAGTTCATGCTGTCAGGAGCTCTCCTTCTTCAGGAGATCAGAGGCAGACTGACTGCTTTGGCTCAGGGACCACCAGAGCTTCACCCTTTCCAGTCATGTGCTCCTCTGACCAGCCACAGGTGTGTCCCCTCTGCTTAGCAGGCTGACTTCTCTCCTCTGCTGTAGTTTG
Organism: Crocodylus porosus; assembly: GCF_001723895.1. NCBI lineage: Eukaryota > Metazoa > Chordata > Crocodylia > Crocodylidae > Crocodylus > Crocodylus porosus. The sequence goes on along the minus strand of NW_017728947.1, from coordinate 45,456,778 downwards.
TCCAACTGAACTGCCATCATTACCTTCCTACCTTCCTACCTGCCTGGAGCTCTGTCCTTTTTGCCTGTTGCCAGATGTTTAGCTTCCAAGTAGCCCCTATATTTGTAATTCCTAAAAGGTGTGCCCTGGCACACTAGTGTGCTATGGGAGCCAGGAAAGTGAGCCACAAAAAGTGAACTGGATGAGGCCCTGGCCATGCTGGCCCCCCACAACTGGATTGGTGAGTCAAGTGTGCCACCAATTTTAATTCAGAAAAAGTATGCCTCAGATATTAGCAACTTTCTTAGCAAGACAGTACAGTCTCTGTGTACTGGGCAGGCAGGGTCAATTAATACCAGTGGTGATGGGCATTTTTTGATGTGGACACCTACCGTTAAACCAGGAAGTAGACAGAAACCAATAATTAATTGAACAGAGATCTCCAGACACTAAGCCCACATAAAATACTTCCTTACTTCCAACATCCTTCTGTATAGTACTGTCTCTTAACCGTAGTACATCCTCCTAAATGCCATTTTAGGTTAGAACATTTAAAATAACATAGGAGAATTCCCAGGGCATATGTCATTTGGCATGTTGAATGACTGAGTGGTAGCTGAGTGGGTTAATTGAACTCTGAGTTAGGTAGAACTGTACACAATTAGAGCAGTACAACCTGGCTCAGTATATATGTTTCTGAGAATTCAATACAAGTTCTCTGCCATCTGGGCTATTCATTATCCAATACATTCATTCCTTTCTGGCAACATTTGGAAAAGGCAAGAGCCCTATAAAAATAAAATATGTACAACCTGCTACTCATTTCTCCTTGTGTCTGTCTTCAAATTTTGGCTAGTCAGTGTAAAAGAGAACAAAGATGCTGAGTGTCTTCAACTTCCAGATATCACAAGGAATGGTGGAGCCCAGCACCTCTTAGAGATTTAGTCAATGGTCTCTGTACTTTTAAGGTTTATATAACCAAAGCTTTCTTAAAAGTTATTAAGCAAACAAAAATTATGTTTTGCTGTAATCAGAATCCACAGAGATAAAGGGAGGTCTGAAAAAAAACTTTGAGAAATGTTTTCTTTGTGTATAAATATTTATGTGTGTAAATGTGTGTGCAGTTAATTACAACTGACAGGCAGAGACTGACACCAACTCAGATCCTCTGTCCCCATGGAGAAATAGAACTTGCTTGTGAAGTGTAGTGGCACATCTCATGGGCTGTGCACTGAATCATTAAATGCTTGCAGCATCTGGATAGCTACAATACTAGTGAATATTGCAGGAGAAGGAAAGACTATCTGTGGTGAATACCAAACAAGAACAAAAAGAAATAGCCTGGTTTATTTTTCTTGTTATCGCATAGGTTGGCCAAGAGCAGTTATGTTTGTTTTCCTTTCATATTGCACTGAAGATTGCATACAAAGGGAGGTCATTTTGCTCTGCAAATTGGTAACTGGGCACATGATATAAAATTATTTCCTAACATGTCTGCTCTGACAGATACTTCTGCCCTACTGGGGAACTGCTGTGCAGAGAATCCACCTACACAGTGAAGTTGCTAAACCTAGTGAGCAATAACCACAGGTATGGTGACAAACATTTAATTCAGAAGACTAATAGAGATTACTAAGTGAAATGATCAAATGAACATTCAGGCAAAATTTGATTTACTGCTGGAAAAGCAAATCAAGCTTATTCAGAGTAAAATTTGCTTCCAGAAAATAAGCAGCAGAGCAGATAAACTCTTAAAGAGATGAAGCTTCTGTTTTTATGCAAATTTTCTTAAAGAATGAAGAAAAAGGCATAGGAAATGCTGATAATTTTCTCCAGGGAACCATTCTAATATCCAGAAAGAGGACATGTAATTTACCCTGAAGGTTAGATAACTAACTTACATCATTTCTTCATTCCTGGAAGTGTTTGCCAAAACTTCTTTTGAAGGATAAGTAGATTTAGGCATACTACTGCATTCTAATTCATATGTACAATTAGTAGAAGCTCACACCTGAGCTAAGGACACATGAAAATGTACAGAACTAGCCATCTCAGTGAAATTACCTTGTTTGTGGTCAAGGTCACAATAACAAGACTTGCAAACAGGGCTTATGATTGCTCTGTTTAGTTATTTCAAAAAATTGCCTGTAAAGTGGGGTTATAGTCAGCATAGTTAGAGAAAATAGTATCAACTTTATCCCTGAAAGCCACAGAAATGGTATACAGTAGTGGGCTAGTTTTTGGCAAAAGAGAGGGAGAAAGTGACACATTCTGTTTTATTACCTGTGGTAATAGAACCAGTAGTTGAGGGTTTCATTGTACTGAGAATTGTACAAATATGTAATAAAAAGGTTGTCCTTGTCCAAAAGAGCTTGCAGTTTAACTTCAACAAATTCCAGTTGCACCTGTATTAGATCCTAATCCACCCTGTGCTACTATACTAAACATTACATGTTAAAGATACCCAAAGTGCTCTGTAGCTAACTTATTATTTTATTGTGAGTCTCACAATATTTAGCTTTTTGTAAAAGCCCCAGCTGCTGAGATCATGTCAATATGAGAATCATGGTTTCATTTAAAAAATACAAAAAGTTTCCTTGCATGGTTCTTGTGAAAAGCTGTAAAATGGTGGCACTAAAGGTGAGTACACACATAATAGCTTTTTGACAGGTAAGCTGACTTACCTTTTTAAAGTCGACTTAACTGTCAGAATGTACACATGTATGCAGAGCAGAGTCAACTTAAATGCAGCGCAAGATAATACAACTCTGAGATGTATTATCTGATTAACATTAGTTAAATTGATTTAGCTCATGAAATGGTTGCCGCCATGTCAAGGAGCTGAACATGTGTATGCTCCAACATGGCTTAAGTCAGCTTAGTTAAATTCACTTTGTTAAGTCACCTTATTTTAAGTTGACTTAGTACATGTGTAGGCACCCTTTGAGACCAACTCTAAGAAAAATAAAAACATTCCATATCATTTCATTTCTCATTGTCACCTTGCCATTGAAAATGTATTTTACATTAAAAACAAATGTTATTCATCTAACTCTATTGAGGCTAATATTGCTGCAATTTAGTATTATTACTATTAACTGTCAATAGCTGCATCAGTTTCATGGGAGACATCCCTGTCAAAGAGCCATAACACTATACTATATCCCAGTAAAGCAGATTACATGGTAATAAGACCTTACCTCTATGTGCTATCATCCATTTCAAAGCACTTCACACCCTATGGCCAGAATTTTCAAAGCTAGTGTGGTAGTGTACCCTTCTCTACACTGACCCCTCTTTTTAAACTTCTCTTTGTATTAAAAGAGCTGATCTGATTGGCAGGTTAATAGACCAGGGGGCACCATTCTTCTGGACTGACGACTGACAGGAAGTTTTCCAGGCTATCCACTCACAGATGGTGGACACTGTAATGCTAGTTGTCCCTGACCCACATAATGTCATAATTTCAGATGCATATGCCATCCGGGTGGAAACTGGGCTGTGCTTGTGCAGAAATACCCACACTGCCATAGGAGCCAAGCTGGAGAACCTTGAGCCCCCTGATTGTAGGAGCTATATGCTGCAACACAGAAGGAGCAGTTGTGTGCTGCCTGGCCTAGAAGCTGAGGTGGAGCAACCCTGTGCCATCCAGGCTGGGGACTCAAAGTTCCCCACTGCTTCTGGCATGTCCCTGTACCCAGCTTCTATGGCCGGGGGGGCGCTGTTCCTGCTCAGGGCTGCGTGGTACAGGATATCCTGGCACACAGCTCATACAGCTTGGTGGCATAAGACTTCTTCAGCTCTGCTTTGCTCCTATGGCTAGAGGAGTCAGGGCTGCTCCACATGTAACAAAGACCCTGAGGGATGGAAATATCATTCCAGGAGCCCTTTCTAAATCAGCACCCAAGGCTGGGGACTCTCCTGCCCTCCCTTTCCTCCCAGTCCTCAAGTTGTGCTATGCTACCTGATGTTTATGTCACTGTTCTGGAAAGTAAGACATATGGGTTCTAGCCCCACTTTTGCCTAAGGAGGGCTGTTGCCTCCAGCTTCCTAGAGAGGTGCCCTTAGCACTGTTAACTAAGATGGAAGCTTCTGTCTAGTTAAAATGCTGGATAGGGTCAACTTCTGAAAGTATCTAAACTTAGGCAATTACTGAACCAAGCAGTAGTGATAAGGTCTTTATTTATGAAAATGTACAATGTACTAGACTATGCACAGGGATTGCCTAAATAAATTAAGTAGCCAAGAACTGATCAAGTTCTTCCTGGTAGAGTTGGTACTGAGCAAGATATGCTGAAAATGTAATATACAAATTAAATTCATGATGCATCAAAATGTAAAATGTGAAAACAATTTAGGAACTGAAAAGATGTGTGCTTAGTATCTAATTCAGATTGTATAGTAAATGAGTAAGAAGAAAATGTATGTGTGTGCCTGAATATGTATTAACTTGTGACTGGATTGTTTAAAGAATAATGTGTGTATAAAAGATGCATGGTTTTGAAAGACATGCTCTTTGTACTTTTACCCTTATTCTCTCAGTCAGTCATTAAGTCAGATTGATTACCTGACTGACAATGAAAAAGTTCTGGTTCATAGTCACAGGGCATGTCTACATGAGATGCTTTACTGTACAGTAGACTAATCTACTGCTCAGTAAAGCATCACTGTCTACATTTGCCCACCATTTACTGCACAGTAAATTAGTTTACTGCACAATTAGTTAGTAAACTAACTGTGCCATAGATACTGTGCAGTAGCATGACACTGACCAGAGCAAATTTACTCCTGGCCAGTCCCAACACTAGGGGGCCAAGTGGGATGGGGAATACCCCTAGTCCTGGTGCTGGTCAGCTCTCAGCTCCCCACAGGTGCTGGGAGTTGAGTGACACTGGACGTGGGAGCTCCCTGCTTTCCCACCCAGTGTGGGGCTGGCTGGGAGCTGTCCCATTGGCTGGGCGGGGATTTCTCCAGGAAGCTGGGGGATGGGTAGCAGCTGCCTCAGAAGTGGGACAGCTCCTAGCCTGCCCTCAGCTGCTTGGGGAAATCCCTGCCCCACTGGGGGCTGGCTGGGAGCTGCCCCAGAAGCCCCCAGCTGCTTGGGGAAATCCCTACCTAGGAAGGGGCTCCTTGGGGATTTCTGCACTCCGCTGGAGGCTGGCTGGGAGCCACATCAGAATCAGGACAGCTCCAAGCCAGTCTCTGACTACACAGGAAAGTCCCACAGGGCTTGTCTCCATGTGGAGGAGGCCAGGACAGCTCTGCAGTGGCAGCTGCCTCCTGGCCCCATGTGCATCAGGATTCCTCCTGATATGCATGGGGCCAGGAGGCAGCTGCCACTGAAACTGGTAGAGCTGTTCCTGTCCCACATGCCCCTGTGCTCCCTGCCAGCCCCTGGGCTAGAACCCTGGCTGCTTCAGGGGGCCAGAGCAGGGTAGGAGCAGCTGTGTACTGTGCTGCTTCTGTTGGGAGCAGATTTCCTTCTAACAGGAAACTTGTAGACATGTGTAACAGAGCACAGGGTGTGCTCTGCTTCTCACAGGGGTATGAGCAAGCAGCCAAGCAGTTTGCAGGTGGATGCACTCCCAATCAGGCCCAATTACCTGATTGGGAACAGGGCCCAGCTGTTCATTATAAGAGCAGGGCCCTGAACAGTATAGCCAGCAGTTTGCTGCTAGCAGCCAAGAGAAGAACACTATCTGGCTGGAGTGACTGCTCATACCATTTTGGAGGTTCAGGATAGGAGTTTTGGGGAAGGTGGGGGCTCCTGGTCCTTGGGCATGACATAAAAATACACCCTGCTGGATGTGGATGATGTGTTGGGACTGTCGGTGATGGGGTAGTCTCTAGGGAATGCCACACCTGTGCCTCTGCAGTGAAGGGTGAGTATGAGGTGCCAGAAAGCCTCAGCCCCCATTGCCTTGTGGGTGACTCCAAGGAGGGGAAAGGCTCAGGGAGCACACCCTGAAGAACAAAGCAGGAGCCCAGTTCCCAGTGAGTCCTGAGGCAGGGCCCAGGTCAGGAAGGGGCCTCAGGCAGCTTCCAGGCTCACTGAGAGACCTGAGTGGCATTAAGGAGTCAGCTGTGAAACTCCAGTGGTGTGGGGCCCTAAGCTGAGGGAGCTAGATGTGAGGCTTCTCAGGCAAGAGGATGAGGGGATTGTTGAGGCCCAGTGTGGGGTACAGGGGATGAGCTTGGGATATTAAGAAACCCAGTGTGGGGCATATGGGGATTGAGGCCTGATGTGGGGCATGAGGATCCTGAGCCAGGCTGGGAGCCCTAAGTAGAGCTGGGCTGGGAGCCCAAGGAATAGGGAAGGGCTGGAAAACCAAATTGATGGAGTGGCTGGGTGTTACACTAGACAAGTTATAGGTCATGGATGCCATCTGCAAGGCATGGGACATGGAAAGGTCAGAGCCATGTAGATAGGCCCTTGGCATCAGGGCAAGTAAATGGGCTGCCTCCTGCTTGGTTAACATCTAATTAATATCATCAAAGGCTTGGCAGATGAGGTAGGTGGGCCATTAACCCAGAGACAATGACTTGGGTGGGCCAGTGACTTGACCGGCCCCAGGATACCCACTTGTTACAGCATGCTCCCAGGGAAAGTTTATGGTGTAGTGTTTTACTGCACAATATGCCTTTATAGCATTAATAGCATGAGAAAATGTGCCCACAAAGTGTTTATTTGAACCATACAGCAGTTGGATTGGGAATGTCCTGGAAAATTTCATCAACCACTAGGCTACTATGCCAAAAATTAGGAGAGTTGTCCTTTTCCTGATGACATAATGCCATTTACATACATAAATGGCATTAAGTACAACTCAGTGGGCATGTCTACATGTTCATTAATTTGCCATAATTATAGTGCATTAAGTTTAGTATCTATAATTACAGGTACTAACAATGTGCCATAATTGGTGTTACTGTGCAGTAGCACTGGCACACACTTTTTTTGGTGACCTGAATGCACAGTAGACTAGTTCAACTACACATTAGCCCATTAGCACAGTTTTTGCCTGCTGTGCTACTGTGCAGTAGAACTGGTGTACTGTGCTTTTAGTGTCTTTGTGTAGATGTGCCCAATGCCTACGAGGCAAAGTAGGGCCTAGGGCTTAGAGGTTTAAGTCAGAATTAGCAAAGTAAAAAAAGTGAATTGGATCTTTTCCTCTGCATCTTTTTTGGAAAACGAGTGTAATGTGCATCTAATGATGTTGTGTGAGGTGGAATTATTATTTGTTTATTATTTCCTTTAAACAAATTATTTTTATTTTGTGTTATCCCCTAAGTGTCCATACATCACTGGGGCAGAGTCAGTTATTATCTATTCTTCCAGGAATATCATCAACAGAATAGCTAACTCATTTCTTACTGTATCTTTATTTCTCATAATGATATCAGAGCCAGAAAGGAGCCAGCTGGATTTTATGATCCCAGATGGAGTTTGTATACGTCAGCTTCATCTGTAGATTTAAAATGCACATATCCAATTTGGAAATATTGAGAACAAAGATGGGATCCTATGATGCCTCTTACAGGCACTTCAGACTGTAAAGGCATTATAATAGATTTTACTTTCATTTACCAGGGGGACATCAGTGATGTCAATCTGTATAAAATATCGTGAGAAGCAATCACATATATATGTAGCTATATGTATGCATTTTCAAAACTCCTCTAAATGTTCTTGAATTCTGCAGAACATGCCCTATATGTATATTAAGTGCAAAGGAATAGATAATAGCATCACAGGTGCTGTGGATGATCCAGAAAGGTTTTTTGGAAGGGCAGAGAAAGTTAAACCTCACTGTACCATACTGTTTAAAATATCGTCTAGCATTTGCCTGGTTCTTGTCCTGGTTTCTCTTGCTCTAAGCTGCAAGTGCAAGGAGTGCTAATACAAACAGAAGACATCTAACCCTGAAGAGTAAAAGGGTGGTTCGTATTATTCAAGAGTGGCCTCTATTTAACCCAAATAGAAGTAGTATACACAGCTGTTAAGGGGTGCATGGAATGGCTTTAAAGAGAAATGCATATAGACTTACTTACTTAAAAAAAAAAAAAAAAAAAAAGTTTTACCATTGTGAGTTCTGAGGCTTGATAAGAGAAGGGAAGAGAGAGAAAAATAAATTAGTTGATCCTACCTATAATTGCTTCTGTAAGAAGGATTCATCACATCCAAGCATAACAAAGTTGTAGCAAACAACTCTGCTGATAGATCAACCTTTATTTTTGTCCTGGAAATAGGCCATGAAATCAGGTTACAAAAATGTGCATCCTTGTCATGTGGCACAGGCCAGAGTCCACCACTCTAGTGGCTAATGTGATATTAAATGTTGTAAATGCAATCTGTACTTATTTACACAAGATGCTATGTCACCATAATGACCAGTTATGATGATGTAACTTGTTGCTACAGTAACATAGCATTGGCAGGCACTAGCTGTAACGCCCTCACTACTGTGTGTTAGCAACAAGCTACTTACTGTGCGGCAGCTTGTTGCTACTGCGCACTATGACCTGTGCGCTACTGGGACTGCGCAGTTCTAACTTTAGCAAGTACTAAATGACTGTGTAATACTAACTGCGTGGTGCCAACCATGCAATGGGGTGCACGTGTAAACGTGACCACATTGTAATAGGGATATGGCTGCTAAGCATGATATCCCATGTGATTTTTAAACTTTTGTGACAGAAAAGTTTAATTTGAATGGCTCAGTCTCTCCTTGACCTCTTTGCTGAAATTTAGATTGTTTGCTTGCTCGAAGCATGTGGTGGTAGTTGTGTACTAGGCAAGTTTACTCATGAAGATATGGTCTGAGAATACCAGCTCATATCACACAGGCCATTACGAAGCCATGACAGGATAATGACTTTCCGCAATAACAGTGCAAGAGGCCAGCTCTTAAGAATAAAAGTTTGGGATATCCCAACCATGCAGTTGGTCTAATAAAATATATCATCCATAGAAAGTCTTGCTGCTTGTATATTTCCTGGACCATCATGGCCACAACATGGTTTCAATACTAGCAATTACCAGTGTCAGTTGGATTAGAAGCTAGCTCAGTATCAGTTCCAGGAACCATATCTCTGTCCCCAACAGTCATCCTTTTAAATTAAAGGATTTTTTTAGCCTGATATTGGGTCATAATGTATCCCATATAACTTCACAGGGGCAGGGATATTTTTCTGGCTTGTCAAAGAAAAAGGATAGTGCTCCTTTAATGATCTCATCTTCCTGAGGGGGTTAGGAGACTGGAAGGAGACAGCACTTGGGTGAGCCAGTGGAGATCGGTAAGTCATTAGGTCCTTGCATACCTGAAGGAGGTTCTAAAAGAATTGTCCCTTTCATACATTTATTTATTTTAATCCCGGTTAAATTACCTTTTGCATGTCTGCAATAGTATGTAGAACAGCAAGTAAGAAATGTATGTTAACAAAGAACTGCTGCATGGGTAATATTTTGTCTATGAAACATTTTCTCTTCAGTTATGCTGTACTAGTTGAGCTTATATTGTACCAAATGCTCAATATCTACTAGAAATACTTAAAACAAAACAAAAAACCCTATTTGCCAATGGCAAGTTTTATGCAGTAGGTACATATCTTGATATCAGTGCTTTTGAAAATATGGATGAGTTTAATGGCCACCATAAGTTACTAAACTACAAAGTTGTGTGGCTGATGAACTAATGACCTGGGTGACAATTCTGGGACATCATGGAGAGCTATTTCTGGTTTAATATTTTGATTTGTTTTTCTAGTATGATAACGAACAAATTCTGGTTCAATATTCCCTACTGTCTTCTATTTTCCACCCTATCTGTTGTTAGAAATAGGCCTTGCTTATGTGGTTTAACACCATCATTATCCAGGTGGCTTCTCCTCACAGTAGTGCTTTGGCAGGGCTAATGCTGCTACTGATGCAGGTGTTTTTAGGAATAACACTGTGTCATGTGGCTTGTTACCATTTTAAAGGGGAGACTTTTCCTTTGTGTTTCTACTTTGGGGAAACAAAAGAAGAATTCTGGACCAAATTCTACTCTCACTCATGTCAACATAAACTTATTCTGGCTCTACTTTGTGTAACAGAGGGTATCGATAAATGTACATTTTAGCTGCTTTAAAAATGTAGGGGAGCTGCTGCTTAGGAGCACACTACAGTTGTTGTGATCTGTTATATCTGCATAACCCTCTAGTGATATAAACTAGATAAATTGCCCTAATTTTAACTCTGGATGAAGCTGGATTAAAGTTAAAGCAGTTTTGCTACACTTGTATTACTGCAGAATCGTGTACATTGAACAGTTGCATTGTATTGATGTAAAAGATTATGGATAGAAATTGTTACAAGGGCTACATATTATAATGTTAAAGAATGATTTAAAGAATCAGTGGTCCAGTAGTGCAGGATCACAAGAGATTTTATTTGTCTCCCCCCCCCCCTTTATTTTTAGTGGGGAGGGCAAGCATTGTGGACGTTTTACAAACTTTTATCTAATTTTGTGGGACAATGGAACAGTTCAGACTTCCAAAATTAGATGGCAACTGTGAAATTACTTGTCTGATATCTAAAACATATGGGGCTTTCTTCCACTCCCACCAAAAATGATTCAGGGTTTTTAAAACTGTCATTAAACTGTAGTATATGTGGTTGCAATATATTTTATTACATGCCTTCCCTTCTTGTCCCCTGTTTTTCCAATACCCTTGGTGAGTTAAGCAAATATGTGCTGCTGCTAGGTGTCCCCAGCGAAAACACATTCCCACTCATGCGGATGTGCCCATATTGTTCATACTTCAATCAGCATTTTTATCCTGAAACTGTCAAAAGATTCATAAACTCAGATTTATCTTGGGTGGGTGCCTCCATCCCAAAGAGCCATATCAATGTTTGCTCTTTCGGGTCCTTGAGAAGGCTGTCAAGGTATTACTGCTCTCATACTTCTAATCATTTTCTCTGTCCTCAATTGCACTAGGACAAATTGGCACAGGCTAGCATAAAGAAAAGGCAGACAGGGTTCTATCGGAAAGATAATAATCAAAGAGAAGAGCAAAAAAATAGAAGAAGGGTATGCTTAGATTTTTTTATATGTGCTTCATAATTTGTTTCATGCTTCATGATGTGCTCACCTTGTTTTCCACTCTTGGAATACTCTTTTCTTTAGTCATTAATGACTAAAGTGGGACTTAGTGGGGCTGACGGAAACCTGGTGAGATTCATCCCATGACTGGGCGGTACATATCGAGGGCTATAGATTGTACAGAAAGGACAGGGTGGGGAAAAAGGGGGGAGGGGGT
>NW_017728947.1:45419405-45445484 GCF_001723895.1 Crocodylus porosus | reverse complement strand
AATGTAGGCCCAGCACTCTTTCCTGCTTATGCAGGGGGTCGGACTCGATGATCTATTGAGGTCCCTTCCGACACTAGCATCTATGAATCTATCTATGAATCTATAATGCTGTGAGCCTTTTGCAAACTTTCAGATTTTTCATAACTCTTTTTTTTGGGGGGGGGTTCTTTTCTTTACTATTCATTTCCAGGTCACCTCCCCCAATTTCTTTGATATTTCCGAATTGTGGGTGCACAATAAATAGTTCTTCTTTACTTAAATATGAGTTATTTCTATGTAAAGTTACAACTTTTGACTTTGCTGAGGCAAATGCTCCTGTTACCCCTGAAGAGCCAAGATAGATTTACTCTCCCATTCTTATATAATTCCATTCATAAAACTAAATAGGTTCTTTCTTTCCAGAAATATTTACAGATCTACTGCAATATAGCTAGCATTCAGGTTGTGTGCATACTGACAGACCTCATGGTGCTTCCTGTAAACTCTTCTTTTCTGCAACCTGTGCTTCTGCCTCCATGTTCCAGGTAGGCTGACAAATCTTTCCATTTTTGTCCACTTTTGTGGAAACACTTGTTTACCAGCAGGGACTAGACATTACTAGTACATAATCCAAGCTAGGGACATGGCCTTTAGTGTCAACTCACTGTGGCATGTTATATCTCAGCTGTTCAAGTATTTTGGGCTTTGACCATACTTCTACTTGTGGTAGCTGGTGGGGGGTAGAAGGTGAAGGGGGAACTTGTTTCTAGCCTGTTTTTTGCATTCATTTTGCTGGGTCATGTCCATTGCTCAAGCAGCTCATTATTATTATTTTTTTTTCTGATTTCCCTATGTCAGTGTGAGTATTTGAGATCTAGTTTACATAGGAAAAGTGTTGCTTTACAAAAGATTGAAAGGCTTGAGAGACTGTCTTTCCTTACAAATTGCTGAAAACCAGTGCAAAGCAGTTCTAGTCAGGGTGGGAAGGAGCCTTACCTTGTATGTGAATCTGGGTATTGTCTAGTACAGTGGTTCTCAGTGTTTTCAGGGTCAAGGCACCCCACCACCAATTTTTGAAATGTGCTCACATCCCAGCAGAGAACCACTGTTAGTGCGACCTTGGCTTTCCTGAGTGCTTTTCAGCCAGGTTCTGCTGGTGGGAAGGGCTGTGAAACTGCATGAAACTGCCCCCACAGTATAGCCAGCCCAGGAAGGGCTGTGCCATGTGTGCATGCTCCTCCTGTAATATGGCTTGGAATAGTAGAAAGCAGGCAGGAGCTGCCTTGTTCAGTGCAGCTTCTTCTGGACTGGCACTCCCAACAACCCTTCCAGGAAAAGCAGCAGACCAGACAATTCCACCTAAGCCTGTTTCTGGGAAGAATGTAGGGAGGAACAGACCAGCAAAATCTGCATGGCAATTTAGAGCCCTAATGCAGGGGGAATGTATGAGGCAATGTTACTGGCACCCTGGTTGAGAAACATGGTCTAGAACAACGGTTCTCAAACACTTTTTTTGCAGACCACTTGAATATTGGTGGGCTCGGTGGACCACTTTAGTTTTGTTCTACAAATCAAAGCGCACAACTCTCACATTTTAATATCAGTAGTCTTACCTTACAAGTACAGATTCTCAGTTTGTTCTGCAACTTGTCTGTGGAGCACCTGAATGGAGCTTGTAGACCAGTGGTGGTCTGCAGACCACAGTTTAAGACATCCTAGACCAGAGATTCTCAATTGTGCCGGGCCATTAGCACCACCCATGCTAACATATCTGTATTAATCATGGTTTGAGAGAATTAGCACTTGACTGTAGTATGGAGCTGTTGCTATAATTATGCTGGCATGGCTATGCTGGAATTGTCTACTGGAGATGTAGCGTATGTCTGCAGAAGCATATGTCAGGCACATTAGCCAAGTATCCTTGAGATGGTTTTATTGTACTCCAACCTAGTTAAGACTGAGCTGATGCTATACTAGTGTAGTTCATACACTAATGAAATCAGCAAATGTGATAGTTGAAGGGCTCACAGCTGTCTTCTGCAGCATGTGTACACTGAGAATCTTTGGATTTACCAAAGTTCATCTACTGAGGTTTTTTCTTTCAGCCTTTCATGTTGCTTTCCACAGTGTAGATTATGGACACTTGTGCCTCAATTTTTGATATTCTTAATCTGTCTGTCCCTCCCCTCTTCCATGATTCCTTTAGTTTGAGCCTGTGCACTTGTTCTGAATTGGTAGCTGTTGTTTTGATCCTTTTCCTGATAGTTCAGCTCTCTGGAGGCATTTCCCTAAGGCTGTCTTTCTCTCAACAATCTCTCCTGTGAGCTAGAATCATACAATCTACAAGTTATACTGACTTGAATTCAAATCTTTAATCTCTCCAAAGTAACATGTGGAGGGGATACCAGAGTTCTTAGCTCTGTAGTATAAACAGTCATTGTCTTCTAATTGGTTTTGGAGGGGGAAAAGTATCATCTCTACAGTCTCATTCTATCTGGCATCACAGTAATCATTAAATACTTTTATCAGTATTTCAGGCATTATTCCTAGCAAGAAGTCCCCCTCTCTCTCGTGTAAATGGAATACTGTGTACCCCATTTCTGGTGTGCTGAGGCATCTGACGGGGATGACCCTTTTCCAGAATGCTCTGGCCTTTCACCATTGAGCCACTAATACTCCTGGCTCTCCCACTGGCCTTGGACACAATCACCAGCCCTCCAGTCAAGCAATGGTATATGCCAATAATGTGACAGGCTTTCTGGACACAACACTTTCATCATTGCCTAAGGCAGTGCACCTTTGGGTGCTTGCCACTTTAAGGGCTGAAGCAGGCAGCCGGCAGGTGCCTGATGAGGATGTCCATTTTCAAGCATAGGCCAGCCAGGCAGGGCCAGCAGTTGGCTGCTTGCAGCTAAGGGAGCAGCACTATCCAGATCCCTTGTGGCATGGAACATCCTGGAAGTAAGGGCCGGAGCTAGGGGGATGGCTTGGAGGCCACTGGTCCTCGGCATGAACTAAAACTGCACCCTGTCGGGGTAGGGAGGTCTGGTGTGGGCTCCCCCACCTCAAGGAGCTCCAAGAAGTGCCAGGATCACAAACCTCCTTGGTGGAAGGTGGGTAGGGGTGCTTTAACCCCAGCATCACCATCTGGAGGGTAATAGTGCCAGGAGAAGGAGCAAGCGGGCCGGTTGTGTTAGTAGTTAGAAACCTGAGCCCAGCAGGGATGTGAGATCCCAGAAGGAGTAGCTTGTGGAGCGTAGTGTGAGGGCCCACTCAGAGTAGGGTGCAATAAGGGGTGCCTGAAGGACTGGGTGTGTTGGGGTACAGAGTAGAGCTGTGAGTGGTTTGAAGGGCTGCGCCAGAGGCGTACTGAGTAGGGCTGCGAAAGTGGCTTGAAGGACGGTGCATGGGCCATCCCCAGAAGTGTGAGCATGAGAGCAGTTTCCTGAGGGGCTTGGGGCAGAATCTGCCCAGGGTTTGTCACAAGGCTAGGCCATGTGGATAGGGGAACTTGAGGGAACTGAAGGACTGTGTGGTAAGGCCAGCATGCAAATAGCAAAGGCTGGCCCAAGAGAGGCTGCTCAAGAGGAACAAGGGCAATGGAGTTTGGCTCAGTAATGGGCGGTATGCCAGAGGCCCCTGTGAGAGATGGATGGAATACAAGAGGCCTCCTGTGAGAGAGAGAGGGGGGCAGAGTGAATGTGAGAATGAATGGAGCCCAACTATGGACTGAGTTTGTTCCAGTCTTAGACCAGAGAGCAATTATTATCAGGATGCCATCTGCGAGGCACAAGCTGCAGGGTAGGGAAGGTTTGGAGAGGTGGATAGTGCCTCCTGGCATCGGGGCAAGGAATAATCAGCCTCCCACTTGTTAGATCAAGTTAACAATCAAGTCATGACAGGAAAATCAGGGCAGACTGCCCTAAGCAGGTGGGCGGGCTGCTTTGGGATCCAACCTTGAGCGTGCCACCTGTCACACTGCCTCTTGCCTAATCTGAATGGTGAGGAGGGCAGGGCCAAGGGAGAGCATGGACATTCATGTGGCTTTCCATGTTGAAAACCTCTCAAATGGCATTATATACATGGGCAATCTGGGTGCACTGGGTCCCCACATCTTTGCAGGTGCTCCAACTTCACCTGGCCCTGCACATCCTGTATAACCTGCCTATCATGAAGAGTACTGGTTATTTTCAGTGGCAAATGTTGCAGTGCTGCAAAGGGGCCTGGCTCTGGCTACTTTTTGCTGCCCTTGGTGCCCTCTTTGTTGTGCTGGACTTTAGACTTCAGTGTCATGATGACATGCATGTTTTCAATCCTGTACCAGGTGGCTGAGGGGAGTGTAATCTGCCTGGCCAACTTCCTCCTGGGTTGGGTAAGGTAAGGTGGCAACACTGAAGAGCACTAAAGCTGGCTTACCAGATCTGGCTCTGATTATGCCTCTTTCAGCTCTTTGTTGAAATGTACCTGACCTCTGAGTTTGGGTACCTTGCCCTAAAGCAAATACGGAGCAGTTTGTATCCTGTTGGGCCATTGATGGGGGTCCTATGTACTGTGGAAGAGGGCAAGCTCAATTGTGATCATGAGTGTGTAGGAATGGGAGAGATGCAAGGGTTTTCTTCATGACCACTTCACTGCATTTTTATGCCTAGCCCCATGTGGGTTTCTGTGCTTTTAATTGGTTTCTTTTAACTGGTTGTTTTTAAAACATTTTTTTTTTCTTTTTTATAATGAAGGTAAAAAAGTCAATACTTCTCTGTCTATTTCTCTGTCCTGTAGGCTTTTTTTTTTTTTTTTTTGTCAAAATGAGATGGGGCGGGGGGGAGGGAAATGGTTTTAGCATCACTTTCTCATCTGGATATTCTGTTGTCAGTATTCTGTCCAAAATCAATTCTTGCTTTCATTACTTGTATACTTGTGCAAGGTGTTTTTTTTTTTCCACTGGAAATTCAACATTTTGATGTTCTGAAGCCCTGAATGCTGCTTGCTTATATTTCTGCATGTTGTTTTGCTTCCCTTGTTAATTCCAGAGCCTTTGTTGCTAAGGGGTTACTAGGTTGTTTTTGCCCCTATGTTTCATGGTCTCTGTGTTTGAATTGCAATGCTAAGGGACTTGGTGTATGAAAAACTAACCAGCTCTTTATAGGAACTATTTTAAGAGATGTTGCATGTGTAGCTAGTATTCTAGCTACATATATATAGACTGTTTTCCTGGTACCCCCTCCAACTAGTGCCCCTCCCTCCAACTGTTACATGAAGGAGAGGGAACCGGGATTTACTTTGCTTTGTGGAACTTTACCAACAGCATATGGCCTGTGGTCTAAACTTTGAGTATAGACTATGGGTGATTGATCGCTCTGCCTTCTCTTGTGTTCCACTGATGAAGCAGAGTCCTGTTGCCTTCCAGACAACAAATCTTGAGAGAATTTTTGTGAGGAAAGGCAACGGGGTCAGGATTTATGTTACTAGTGATATCAAAGACAGAAAGGAGACAACTGGATGCTGTAGAACAAGGATGAATTTCTGATTTGGGCAGTTAGAAAAATATTTTGAGCATGTCAGCTGTTAATTTGAATGGGAATTAATGAGAGCGAAAACATGGGAGCCGCACAATAAAATTCTTACAAAGTTATTTGTGATGATAGCTGCATTTTAATATTTCATTTGTATTCTGCAAAACTCTCTCCTCCTTTGGATTTGGCAGTCTCCCAGAAGCCTAAATACTGGGATTAGCAACCAGCACCCATGAAAGAATGACACCACAGAGATTCAGAAGAGTTATCTAACGTTTAAAGAGCAATATGAAGCTTATTTCAAACAGATGCACTTCTAAATCACATAGGACTAGATTTTCCATTGCCTTTTTCTTTCTGTAATCATTTATGCCTGTGCAATGTGCATGTGAATCCTCTTGCTTAGATTTGTTAGCATCCAGAACATAGACTGTAAGGTACAAGGCTCACAGAACTGTACATTTTATGTTTAGAGCTTAGTGGGTCAGATAATTGGTGAACTTACATTTTGGCAACTTGATTTCAAAACCTGAATTTTGATTACAAGTTTGATTATGGTGCAGGACCAGAATAAATGGAGATTTTAGGTACACAGGCAAAGCTATAGGGAAGCCCAGAACTTCAATATTAGGGTGTATTGCAAATCAAGATTGAGATTGACTAGCAAAGAGGCTGGAATAGGATTGGGTTTAATCATGGTGTGGAGGGAAGAATACAATAAATAAGGGTAGAAGAAAATTGACAAGGAAGTCTAAAAAGACAACTTGTAGTAGGGGTGCATCAGTTGAAAACTGAAGCATTCTAGAAGAGGTGTACAAGAGATAATACTGGAGTAGCAGAGCTGCCAATATTGTTTTGTGAAGACTGAAAGCCTTTAAGAGCATGATTGGAACATTGGAGGTTGCTGCAAGTAGTTTTGAGATAAGTTGGCAAAAGCTACGCAGGAATGCCAGAAATGAAATAGACTGTACGCTGCAGGTTAGACTCAAACCCTGAAATTTCAGTTCTTAAAATCATTTTTAAGCACCTAAGAGGTGACCTGATTTTCGAAATTGCTAAGCAGTGACAACTCTGCTGACTTGAATAGGAGCTAGAGTTGTTCAGAATCTCTCTGAAAAAGGGGCCTTATTTTCAGGTGCCTAAAAATGGATTTACAAAACCTAACTTTAGCTTCCCAAGCTTGAAAATGTTGGCAGATGGCCCCAGGCAGAATTGAGTGGTATACTTAGAACTGGAATCACTATAAATCGGAAAGCGGGTACGGTGACAAAGTTCATTTAGGCCCTTTTTGTACAATACCTGGCTCATGTCAGTATTACCTTTCATCCACCACAATTTAGCTATATGCTTTGTTTTATCAGTAAAAAATAAGATTAAAACTGGATTTTATTTAATAAGCTTTTTTTGCTTTAAAAATAATTAGCAAGGTATTTTGGCAGATGTAAGACTAACCACATGTGATTTGATAAGATTCAAGCTTTTCTTTGACTTGCTTCCAAAAGGGGACATATGGAAGACACTTCATTATTTTATTTTTTTTTTAAGAAGAAAAGTGCAATTATTATGAACCTGGAATTCCTTTTTTTTTTTTTTTTTTTTTTAAGCACTACATAGATCTAAACAGATGGGCAAACACTCTAGTCAAAAGTGTTCTTACAGCTGTAATTGCTAGTAATGCTTTTTTTAGATATCTATGGGAAGTCAAACCCATATAAATAAAAGGTACACTAAATACCTCAGAGAAACACAGATGTAACATTTTCCTCATCTCATATTAACAGCAAGTAAGATCTGTTATGCTGTAAATCAAACTGCACTACTGGCAGTTTTTAAAATTAAACTGAAGGGAAACTTCCTCACGCTGCTTGTCAATCTTTGATTTTGTTTATACTTTAAATATTATTTCCAGATTAATTGCTGTGCAGAACCAAGCATTATTAGATAAAAATGGCTTATAGTTTGATTAGCTAAAAAGTGTGAAACTGGTTTGGATTTTTTGCTAGTTTATTTTAGATTGGTTTGCAGCCAGATTTTATACAGTAAGACTGGCTTTGTTTGGTATGTATCTTGAAGAAAACCTTTAATCTAGAATCGGGTAACACCCAAAATATATTAGGCAATTTCAAGCACAGAAGATGGCAGACCCTGCCCTGAAAAGCAGACATTAAAAAGGAACATTTGTAAGTCCCTAATGTCCCAGCATAGTAATAGGGTGATGAGGTGTGGATACTGTGCTGTGTGGGGTTTTTTTTTGACCAGCTGTTACTTTTTACACAATGTAAAATTTAAAATAAGTTGCTAGCATCTGTGGCTAAATATCCCATCACACTTTATAAGTGGGCCTCGGTTGTTTCTCTTGGTACTCTAACTAGTCCCAGCAAAAGGAATAGCTCATTTTTCTTATTGCTAACTTACCCAATGTATTTCTTCTCTTTTTCTGTTCACACAGTGTTCAGAACAGTCTCACATTTAATTGGTTATATTAAACTTGTGAATTTCGTTGGAAACTGTTTTTGCTGTATTTGAATTTGTCAACATTTAATTGTGAATATTCATTATTTGAATTTCTAAATGCATACAAGTTTGGATAGTTGTAGAATTAGTAAAGTTTCTCTCCCTGATTGTATATTGACATGTAATATTTGAAACTTGCAGTGTGAGGGTCAGTTGTACAAATAACTGAATTTCAAACATATATTTGGTAACTCTTTAAGCTTTCAAGTTTCATTTCACTTTTTGCAATCGTAAGTAAAACTTGATTTATTATTTTTTTTTTTTAATTCAAATGAATATTAGCGTAAAAAATTTCCACTGCTCACTCAGCTCTGGTAATTACATTCTGCTGACCTAGATTCTCTCTGCAGTGCCAGTGGAATACAGTCTTTCTTTGCTTCACTTTTATAAACTGTTGTATAGTGTTCCTGTGTGTTGTGAAACAGCTGTCACAATCCATACTAGAGATGGCCTCATTTCAGTGGTAGGTGAAGTTACTGTACAATTTATTAAGCTCTTTGGGATCCTTTGATTAAAAGATGCTATTGAAATAGAAGATTTTAATGTTGCTTCTGATGTTAAACAGAAATCAACCATGTATAAAACCAAAATTATCGCAATAGAATGTTTAAATTTAGGCACCCACCTCTATTCATGTATGTATCCAAGTAGAAAAATGTGTATATTTTTTGAGAGTACAGATCACTTATTGGCTTTCAACAAAGTTAGAGAGAGCTTGATGTGCTCAATACTTTTTAAGAATTGGATCTCCTTTTTTGAATGTTAAAATATAGATTAAGGTCCCTAGATTTAGGCATGCATATTTATCAATATTGGCTATAACATCTTTGTGTCTAAAGTTGTGGGTTTTTTTGTTTCTGTTTTTTTTTCCCTCTTTGTAAACTTGGTGTCATCTTTCTTATTGTGTGAGGGTGAATGGTTCTAAAATTGCTCTGAGATACTTGGACAAAA
The DNA here is from genome assembly GCF_001723895.1 of Crocodylus porosus. Lineage (NCBI taxonomy): Eukaryota > Metazoa > Chordata > Crocodylia > Crocodylidae > Crocodylus > Crocodylus porosus. The sequence goes on along the minus strand of NW_017728947.1, from coordinate 45,436,530 downwards.
GGCACTTACAAAGATAATATATTTAATTATGAATTCTGTAAATGCTGATGTACTTATTGGTCTAGAATAGTTATTTTCTATAGTAAGTATTTTAAAATAAAAATGAAGCTGGAATTCTAGCATCTGGTAAAGAAGCAATGTTAAGTAGTGTAGTTGAGAAGAGTAGCATAAGATGTAACCAGATGTTAAGGAGGGTTTCCACCACAGGGAAAAGGTGGGACTCAAATGATGAACCAGCTTACATGCCAATTACCTGAATCCCTCATTGGCCTTCTATGAGCACTGCTCAATTAAGCTGTTTTTCTGAAACTAGGAGACCTAATTCCTACATGACATTTGGTGGGTGCTGGGATTCTTGGAGCATGGCTGCTGCAAATGGAGAATGAACCAATAAGCAGCCTAAGTGGTCAGTACAAGAGAGAAATGTTGGGTAGCAACAGGCGAGTGGAAAAACAGAAAGAGACTCAATGCTGGGGTGAAATGACCTGGGCATTACAAAAGCATCAGGGAGAAAGAATGGAGCCTGGAGGGTCCTTGGAAGAAGTGAGGACCATTTCAGGTGATGGAGTGGTAGGGAATTGGGGGAAAAAAAAAAAGTTCATTGTTGAAAAGTCTGGAATTTATTGATTTTATGTATGTTACATTTGAAATGTTGTGTGAAACCATTAGTCAGGGAGAGGAAGTAAGTATTATAATCCTGATCAATTTCTCTTCTTCCCTTGTGCTTTCAAATTTACATATGCATGGTCTCTTTTTGTCATCTTGGAGGATTATATGATTATAGTGAAAGATTCCTTAATGCATCAGTCTACATCTCCCACATCTACAAGAGACCAGGGCATCTTGCCAAATATTTCTTTGCAAATGTGTGATTTCACCCCTTTAGGCTGGATCACTATTTATTTCTTGTTTTTTTTGGTTTTTTTTTTAGCAGTGATTTTTCTTGTAACTCATTCTTCATGCACAGGTGGTATGAGTTCTCCTCCTGGAGAAGTGTATTGAGGGGCTTCTATTGCCAGCAGTTTGCTAATAACATACAGCTGTGTACTTCCTATTCCTGAGACACAATCAGCATCATCACAGGATGATGCAGCGCCTACAGGAGATCACCCCCTGCATGAAGATCGGGTACCTCAAATTCAGCTTGGGCAAGACTACAATGAAGCTTCACAATTCCTTCCCTTTGCTCTAGGGCGCTTATTCCCTGTTGGTTAAAGTGACACAAAGGTAGGAGGTCCAATTCAACTTGGAGAATAGATTACAAAAGCAGGTAGCATCAGTGATGGTTAATATCTTCTTTCCCCTCCATATTGCTCTAAAAAACATTTCCTTTTCTTTTCAGCCAAGGCTGTGGCTATAGTGGTTGGTTACCTTCGAACCATACTGGACAATTTTCCTCTTGGACAAAATCTTTCCCTTAGCCAAATGCAATGGAGATAAGAAGAAAAACGGTTACAACTACTTCCTCACTCATACATGCATATTCCAAGCACCACATTCTCTGCCTGAGCAGGAGTACACAGCAGAAGGCTCTCAAAAGTCTACCATTGCCATGCAGACCAAGCTTCTCAAAGGTTTTTTTTTAGCTATTACAGTGCTTAGAGTTACAGAAGTCTGTAAAGCAAAAAAATAATTACAGGACCATGCATCTCTGAATGATGTTAGAACTCTTCTAATTTTATTGAAAGGTACCTATACCCTTTTAGAGAGGCTAGTCAAGTGGCTAACTTTTACTTGTTTGCAGAAGCTGAATAATACTGCAGTTTCCCCATTGCTGATGGGTTTGAGCATTGAGATTCTGCACATGTCCTTCTATGACTCCACAGTCTTCCATTACCAGCTCCTTGGATGTTGCCCTGACTTCTTGGTTTTGGTCTCAGTGCTGTTTGCAAGATGTTATAGAGGTTAATGTATAAATTTTTCTTGTTTGTTTCTTTGTTTTTGTTTTTTAAATGTGGTGCTTCTGCCACACTTCAGGGATGAATGAACTTTAATTGCTAGTGTAAGTGCATCCATGTCTTGGATTCATTCATGTAATGTTGGATTTCTGTTTTCACAGTTGGAATCGCTGAAGTTCTCTGGTGGGAGGTGGGGGGAAGATAAAATTGATTTTTGAGCCTTGAAGACTCTTATTCATAATGTAGCCAAGAGATATTGGCTGGATTTGGGTTATTAGAGCCATATTTGCCTTATTTGTTAATATCTGATGCAGGCCTCCTTGTTTTTTTTCACCAGACCTTTCCTTGGAGATTTCAATCTATAGCCATCATTTGGCTATTCCACCTGGCTTTGTGTTGAGATTGTAATTCTTATTTCTTTCCACATCTTTGGCAATTTCTTTCTTCTAAACACTGGCTTCTATTGCTTTGCTGATCCAAACTAGAGGTACTCTATGCTCCCTGAGTGAATCTGTCTTCTATTACATGCCACTGTAGATTTTTTCCTAGACCATGATACCTTGTAAACAATGTAGTGAACAATGGTTCAGATATACAAAATATTTCTAGCCTCTGAACGGGATTTGTATGGTCTAAATGTTGGAAATGCCTGAGCCAGACTTCTCCCCCTCTAATATCAAACATGAAAGCCACCAAAAAAGTTCAGCCTGTATTATCTTTTCATTGTACTAATTATACAGAATGATAGAAATTAACAATAGTGGAAGTCTTATAAGCTCCTTAAAGACAGAAAAGCTCTTGTATTCTGTACACAGCAGTTTTCTGGCTCTGATACTAACTTCATTAATCAGGGTAAGTCATTTAACTGTCCTGTTTCTGTTCCATCACTTGTAATATTGGAATAAAAATAATTCCCTACCTTACATTTTATTGAGTTTTAGGGAAAAAAATCTACATGATTTACATGCTTGCCAGAAATGAAGAGACATTCTACCTTATGTGCTTCAGGCCATTCTGCAGGATTAAGAAATTTACATTTTTGGGGAGCAGGGTTATAATCCAGGACTCTCTCACTCCCAGGGTGGTGCCTTCCTCCACAGTATCTAGTTAAGCTTCCATTTGCCTACCCTTCTTGCATCATGGCCCATTTCTTCTTAGCTGCCCAGTGGGCCGGGTTCAAGAGGAGTGGGGTGGACTAACTAGGTTGGATAAGGCAGTCAGTCCCTGAGGCCACAGGCAGCAGACCCACCTGCATTGTCCAGACAAAGGTCTTTGCTTCTGATCTACTCTGCATTTTCTTGGTGGTTTTCTAGTCCTGGCTCCAACTGTAGCTTCTGATTTTTGGTAAGACCCTTGGCATTCCCAGTTCTCAGCTCTTGATTCTGCTTGAACCTTCAGCTCTAGCTGTGGACACTCACTGGACTTGCACAGTTTTGTCCCAGCACTTGACAGGTTGGGTCTGTGGCATTAAAGAGGGAGGAGAGAAGATTCTAGACTTCTCCTCAACCTCTATGTGGGAGATAGTGTGAGGTCTAAATGAGAGGCTGCTGCCAATTAGCATGTCTTGTGAGCAGTTACCATTATCAGAATAGAGATACATGTAGGGGGCATAGAGGTATAAGCTCCCTGGCAGATTAAATGCATGAAAAGAATTAAGTAAAGTTTAAGGAAGGCAAGGAAATATAAGTAGCAGGCAGCAGAACACCAACTGAAAAAGGAATGGATAATGGAAATAACAGGACTGCTCACTGTGTAGCTCTTGTTCTTTCTCCCTTTGTCTTCATAGGGTGCATCTACATGAGATGTTTACTGCACAGTAGACTCGTTAGCTGTGCATTAAACATTGTGAGTTTTACACATGTACCCCTATTAGGCTGGAGTAAAATAATTTACTCCACAGCAGGATGGTACTTATAAATATAAGGACTGTACTATTCTGCTGTGCAGTTGTTTACTGTGCAGTAGCATACGTAGACACTGCCCTGGTTGCCTGTGGCACAAGGGTGCTTCCTTGTCTAGCCCCATGCTGAAGCACCTTCATACCCCAGCCAGCCCCTCTGCAGCACACTGGGGCTGAACCCTGCCCCCTGCCCCGCCCCACTCCCCCCCCCCCCCCCCCCGCCCCGCCCCGCCCCTCCATTAGCCAGGGCTGCTCCAATCTGGTAGGATGTGAGCTGAGATATATATGCTGGTACATCATTTTATTGATGGTCTTTTGAAAATGGCAGCCAGACTGTAACTGATGCTTGGCATGATTTGTGCAGTGATCATAGGGACTGTGCATGATTGCTGAGCGGGAAAGAGACCACCAGCTCTTGGCAATGAAACAAAAACAGAGTTCTTTTCAGGTTGTTGACTTTACAGATTGCATCCATTCATTTGTTACATCTTAATTATTGCCCCTGGGTCAATTTCAGCACATAGCTGGCAAAGGGCAAAGAGAACCTCATTTCATCCTCTGAAAACTCTGCATGTTGTACCGCTCACTGGTCTCTGGAAGGGAAATCGGAGGCTATTTATAGGTGTGGCCTAAAGCATGCACAGAAGCTGCACGCAAGCACAGTGATGCTAATCAGAAGCCAAATAAAGCTGCTGTCTGAGTGAATCAGTTGGTGAGTCAGCAAAGCATCTGTAGAGGGAACAGCAGGCACAGCTGTTGCTAAGAGACCAGAGTTGCAATGCAAAAAAGTAACACAAATTGGAGTTCCTAATTGTAACTTCATTGCATCTTCTCAAGTTTAAAAAAAACAGAAAGTACATGTTTTATTGCTTCACAAAGTGCAATTACATTCTACTAGGTGGGAATGTTAATGGATTTAAAAAGAAGAAGAAAAACAAATGCCTTTAAAATTCTTTTAACATGGCTATGGTTTGGGTTGTTACTATTGTATTTGTTTATATGGAAAGAAGATGAGAGAGAGAAGCATGTTGTACTCAAAATTTGAGCTCAGTCTGAGTCATCTGAAGAAGCTCAAGTTGTTTTTATAAAGTTGAAGAAACTAAATCTTTGGAATGGGAAAATGCTAACAAGGCAGTGTGGGAGGATTTAACTGGAATGGATTGGGAATATGCACAGTTAAGGGAGTGTGAGAGGCTGACTGCTTGGAGGATCCTGGCTGCAAGTGCTTGTCCTCAGGGGTAGAACATGGTTTTACAGCATGAAGGGTCAAGTTGTCAATTCCTGTCACTGGACTGAGGGAAAGGTGGATAGCTAGTGATAACATTGGAGCAATGTACTTCATACTAACTATATGGTAAGGTGTGATGGCTAGGGGTGTGGGTAAATGTTTACAACTATGGTGTGTGAAAAAAGCTGAGGGAGACTAGATTTTCATGTCCTTTGTGAAGTACAGGAGCTTAGACAGCCTCAAGATTCAGGCTAGATGTACTTGTCCTTAAATGTATAGGAGCTGAGGGCAATTGGGAGGATGTTGGGATAAGGGCAATATCACTAGGGAACACAGAAGAAAGGAAGGGAGTGAGGTCTTTCTTGTCTCTATCTCTGTGTTCTCTACCACAGTCTCTAGACATTCACACTGTTATATCCTTTCATGCAAACTTTGTATTTTCTCTTACCTTAAAAGTGAAGGGGGTACCTGTGATAGTCCAGGAAATGTCCAAGAGACGAAGATTTTTTGAGCATACAAATGGTCCAATAAAAATGTAGTTGGGAGAGCTGTTGGACAAGAATTCAGGCATGACATGCTCTCTTTCTAGAAGTGGCAAGGGCACAGACACAGCTCCTAACTGCCCAACCCTTGTACAGCTCTTCATTGATCACTTCTGGCATGAGCATAGGCAAAGTAACAGACAAAATCATGCAGCCTCATGGGCTGGATCCAGTGGCTCTATGTTGCCAACCATGTCCTAGAGTGTTTAAAAAATTGAGTGATGTAACTGCAGAATCATTGGCTATTATATTTCAGAACTTAAGGCCTAGGGCAGATATTACATGCAAACCAGTATAAGTGATTGGAAACTGTCAGGGAACAGGGCCCTAAGGTCACAGTGAGCCGGGGTGGCCATCGCGACGAACAGGTGGGATTTCTGGCATGGAGTTTAGAGAAGCAGACACGTAGTGGGTACAAACAAGGTGGGTTTATTTCACTTACGCTTTTGTGGAGCGTAGGTACGAGGATCTTCGGTTACAGTATGAACGATTACTGACAACAGAGGGGTCTGTTGGCCCACAAGGTTCACGTCAGGTCAGTGGAGTAGGCTAAGCCGTAGTTGATAAAGGAAACTGAAGTTAGTTCAAAGCCGGGTAGGTATCAGCCGAGTTGTAGTCAAAATCGCAGAGACTTAATCAAAATTGGAACCGGAGACAAAGCCAAACAAGTCCATAACCAGGAGATCAATTAAAGTAATTATGCAGGTAAGTCACTGTGCAAATTTGGAAGGGGAACTGGGGAACTAAGTCCCAATCTCTCTCCTACTAGCAGTCCCTGCCTAGGCAGCCTGTGCCTTCAGATCGAGCAGCTCTCGCTCTCGCTCTCTTCCCCACACACCAATAACACTCCTAACACTCTCACAACCCACACCAAAGGTGGGGGGTCAGAAACCTTTTAAAGCTACCCCCAGCCAGTCGGGGTGCTTGACTGCTAGAATCTTCTGGATGGTGACATCATGGTTTTGTGTGACTGAGCATGTGTGAGTTTGGCCACTGTCTTGTAACTAGGCATGTGCAGGGTTGGAAAATAGGTCATGGATGATTGACATCCCTACAGGTCACCCAGGGGGTACACGCTGGGCACACTGTAGAATTTTCCATTAGCTGATGTTATCTGCGCATGTCTGGAGACTTAACTCTTGTGTTGCCAGCACTCCTTAAGATTTGCACGGACAGAAACCAGTTCAAATCAGTAATGCAACAGAAGTTCAGTGCACATAAATTGCTTTCAAAATGGTCAAAATTGGTTTAAAATAAACCTGGATGGATATAGTATCAGACATAACTGGTTTAGTTTAAATCTGTTTATTGAACTTCTATTCCAGATCCCTTCCAGATTCAAGTTAGCTCACAATCCTCCAGCATCCCAGGATGATTTGCACCTCCCCTGCAAACCCCTCCCCCCCACACTTCCTTGGGTGGGTGGGCTAGCTTTGGCCTAAACTGTCTGATCCAGCCAAGCAGGGAGATGTGTTCTAGTGCCCCCCAGCTTTGGCCTGGGCCACTACAGAGATGTGGCAGCATTTTTGGAATCAAAGTGAACGTCTGTTCACTTGCTTATTGGTTTAATCTGTGCAGTTTCAATCAACCTGCAAAGATTGAATGAATCTAGCCCCAGGCTTTTTGACTGTCTGTACTTAGCCAAGGAGGTCAGGAGAGATCACAGAAGACTTCTTTCTCACATCTTTGTGACAAGGTATTTAGCAGAATTCATAGAAGTGTTGGAATCTGACATGTCTGTACCATGAGCACTTCTGCTGTGGTTTCAAACTCTTGAAGTTTGGGCTTTTGGACACTCACCCCAGCACCCATGTCACAGGAATGGGGTCTCGGAATATTGAAAAAGGGAAATATATTGCTCATTTTTATAAAAGGAGGACCCAGGGAATTTGGGAATGGCCAATTTGACCTTGATACCCAGAAAAATACCAAAACATTAAAGAACCTATTTCTAAGCACCCAGAATATAACAAGGTATTAAAAAAATTACCAATATAGATTTCTCAAGAGCCAAGTCATGCTTAACTGACCTGATTTGTCTTTCTTTCATGACGAAGTGACTGTCAATGTGAAATAATTTGACTTTAGCACAGCTTTTGATGATAGCTTCCATATCACTCTTGTCATTTAAGCTAAGGAAGTAGTATAGATGAAATTAATGGAAGATAGGTACATAACTGGTTTGATTATTGTGCTCAGAGTAGTTCCCAGTGGCTTGATGTCCAAGTGGGAGGAGGTATCAAGTTGTATTCTCAAGGGGTCTGGTTTAGATTTGGTACTGTAGTACATCTTGAACCAAGTTGGGTAGGTTAATAGACACTCTGGAAAATAGGTTTAAGATTCAAAATGACTTCCTGTTTTGGAGAAATCGTCTTAACATAAATTGGACAAAATTAAATGAGAACAAATGAAAAGTGCTATTCTTGGAACAGAACAATTAAATGCATGAAAACAAATTGGGAATGACTAGTTAGGCTGCACTAATATGGGAAAGGCTCTAGAGTTTATATTAGAGAACAAGTTAAACAGGAGTCAGCATTGGTGTCTTTTATGCAGCGATAGTGCACTAGCACCTGGGGATGGATTAAGAGGAGAGTTACTGGAATGTTGCATGATCATTATTCTTTCACTCTATTCAGCAGTGGTGAGGACTCATTTGGAGTACTGTTTTAAGTTTTGGATTTTAAGAAAAATGGACAAATTTGAAAAAGTCTAGAGGGGACTGCCTAAAATGACTGAAGATCTAGAAAACATAAATTACAAGTGTAGGTTGGAAGAACTGAGATTTACTACTTTTGAAGAGGAGACTGGTGGTGGGGGATACGGCCGTAGATTTGATAAGCTTTCAAATATCTGAAAGGTGGCTATAAAGAGGATGGTGATATGGGACGGGAAAAGTAGTAACTGTTTTAAATTACAGCAAGGGAAATTTGGGCTGGGTATCCAGGTTGGAGTAACAGGAGCCACTAACCCTTGGTCCTTGAGGGAAGAAAAAGTAGTGTTGTAGAGAGCTCTCTGGAGGATGTACCTTGCAGAAGGATGAGCTGCAGGGCTCTGAGCTGCTAATGAGAAGATAAAGACCCCCTGTTACTGAGGCAGATTAACTGAGGCCTGCAGAGAAGCTAGCTGCAAAGGGCAGTAGGTGTAAGCAGCAGAGTTAAAGGGTTAAATGTCCCTAGCCTGCAGAAGGCTAGGCTGCTGACTTCAATAACCAAGGTAACAGCATCTGGGCCCTGTTGCAAAGGAATTGTAAGTCAAGTGACCAAAACAGGGAGGAAAGGAGCTATTTAAGTCTGAGCATAGGACTAGAGGCTGTGTATGGCTCAGATTTCCAGAAGAGGAGCTCTGCAGGGAGAGTCTTTTGAGATAAATAGTCTAGCTTCCATAATTATTTCTTTTTGAGTAGTAACTGAGAGGACTGGGCAAGGCTAAAAGGGAGGTAGGAAGCTTTGGTCCATGGGGCCCTTGAAGCAGTGAGGCAGGGCCCGGGGCCTAGCACAGTAAAATAGAAAAATAGTTGTTAGCTGAGGCCAAGGAAAATGTCACCTTGCTCAGGCAGTCCAAGTGGAAGATTGGGTGGGGGGCATACCATGGACAGAGTGGAACACCCCACTGATTTCTGAGGCTCACTGATTTCTGAGGGCAGCCTCCCAAGTTTGTGGTTTGGTTTTGTTTTTGGTGGGTTTTTTTTTTTAATAACATCAAAGCATGGTGGGTGAGGACAGTGGGCACTCTGGAAAGACGGAGCAGATGGCAGAATTAGCGTGACTGCCACAGGATGCCATTTCTACACTCGGAGGCAGAATCCTGTTACAGTTGGATATTAGGAAAAACTTTCTCACTAGGTGGGTGATTTAACCATTGGAACCAATTCCCTGGAAAGGTTGTAGAGTCTTAATCAGTGGAAGTTTTAAGTCCAGGTCAGACAAACTTTACTGGCATGGTTTAGATAGGGATGATCCTGCCTTGAGTAGTGGCTCGTTGGATAAGGTGATCCTGTGATCCCTTTGAGTCCTCTTTTTTTTTTCCCCTATAACTTATGAATTTCCTTACCACCCTGTCAGGAACTTAAGCTCTTGACTCCTCCTGAACACTGGGCACAGCTGTTCACTGAATATCTAGTCCTGCTTCTGAGTTAAGTGCTGAGGTGTCAGTAGTAGTGATGCCAGACTTTTACCCAATAGCTTAACTTAGTTGTTTAGAACATTCACAGGAAATGGGAAGTTTTGACCCTAGGTTCTCTCACCCTTAAGGGTTTTGATCCATGTGTTAGGAAGTGCTCTAACCTCCAGCCTACTGAAGCATGCTGCTGCTGCTGTTGCAGCTGTTGCAATGGCTTTGTTTCAATAGAAGAGATGGGAGAGTGTCTTTATCAAGTCTATTCTATGGTGAGATGGTTTGGGCACTGAGGTCTCCCACTTCCTTGCTCGGTGGTTAGAGCACTTGCATATCAGGAGAATAGGTGGGCACTGCCAGCACTGTTTCACTTTAAGTGATTTCAGTGATGATCTTCTAATTTAGGCATGCTCAGAGTAGATAAGCACCTCCCCAGCACCACATTGGCTTGCAGTAAGTCTTACTTGAAACCTAGGTGCCCAGGTGCTCCATATGACATGCATATGGGCATATCCAGGAGCTGAAATGGAAGGAACTAGGAATCTTTTAGATCTAAATTGTAGGTGCTGAATGGATGCCTAGTGTGGCCTTGTTTAGTGTGTTTGTTTTTTTTTGGGGGGGGGGGGGGGGCCAATAGGGTGGGGTCAAAGTGAATGACTTTTGTCATTGGAACCCAAACCCTGTTACTTGGTTATAAGGGAAGGGGAGGAGATGAGGCTGTAACAGGGAGTCAGGAGGCTCCTGCCACTTTAAGAGGATGCAGCAGGCTAAACTGACTGTGTAGGGCTGCAGGCTGGACCCTTAATTAAGAGGGGGTGGAAAATGTGCAGAACTGGGGAAAGCACATGACAGAAGGGGCATAGCTTCCAGGTGTATAAGCCCAGGGCCTGAGCCAGAGTGGACAGTCTGGCCCTGCAGCTCCTGAGTGAGATGTCTGTAGCACACAGACTAGCAGACACCAGAGCTGCTTTCTAGAGCTGCCAGGAGAGACCTAGGGGGAGCTTATGGCCTGCAGTGAGGTAAAGACCCAGAGCTGGGTAGGTTTTTAGTTGGGAAGAAGTGGCTTCTATTTAAATTGTGATTTGTTTTGTTTAAGCTTGAGATTGGAGGACCAGGTGTGGCTTAAAGGGGTGGACAGGAGGCTACAGGGGTATGGCAGGATCACCCATCATAGAGCCCTTCCAGGGTCTAGGACCCAGTAGGCTGCTTGAGGCAGAAGTTCAAATACTTTAGAGGGAGGCTGAACTGAGATCAGCCTTGCCCTGGGTTGCAGATGTCAGCAGGGCTGAGATGAGGCACAAGACAGGACTGAGGTGACCAGAGATGCAGAAAGGGCTGAGGCTGAGAGCTGGATCCAAATCAATGGGCCAGAGCTGGAAGTGTGCAGCCAGAGTAAAGGGGCTACAGCCAAGAGGGCTGAGGCCTCTACAAAAATACTGAACTGTGGACAGAGCAACATGTACGAGGCATGGTTCTAGGGGTGGAAGGAGGCCATAAATTTTAATTGTTACAGCAATTTGGGTCAATGGGGTCAGAAGCCCTAAGGCCAAGAGACTGGGGGCCAATGGGGGAGAATTGGAACCTAAAACTTAGATGGCCCAAGCTGACCAACCGACCTAGGCTCACCAGTTTTGGAGGGCAGCCTCCCCTCATTACCTTTAACATCAAGGCAGGCCAGATGAGGAAGCAGGGTGAGAGAGGAGGCTGGAGCAGGGGCCAGGCAGGATCAAGGCAACCACTAGGGGGCATCATGGCAGATCTCAGGTGCTGTCCTGTTACAGTTAGTTTTAGGTGCCTGTTTTCATCACCTCCAAGACGACTGGATTTGTGCACCTAGGCTTGCTATTGCAGATCAACCACTGACGTGTGTAATCTACTATCCTGACTCTGGTAGTGGATTGCATCTGATGCTTCCAAGAAATTATGGGGCCATACCACTATGTCAGCCAACTCTTAGAATGATCAGCTGATACAAAGAAACAATCCTTTTAACTTGGATCCACATTTCCATTTGGAAAGAGTAAAGAACAGAGAGAGTGCGAGTCCCCTGATAACCTTTGTAGGGGTACTCACAGTTGGAACTGGTAGTGTTGAAAAATCCTGTGTCAAGCTGTGCCTTAGTTTTCTTCAGCTCATTCTAGGCCTTCCCACCCTAAAGCTTACCATAGAGAAATGTACCTTTAGAGCAGAGCTAATACACAATGCCATCTAGAGGTCATATACTCCTTACTCTAGTGTTTGCAGAAAGCAGAATGTATTTGGAATTTGAATGCAATTTTTATACTTGAAAACCTAAAGATGTTTTTCTTCTGTTTTTTGTATTTGGTCAAAGTTTTTGAGTGTGACAAATATTTGCATTCATGAATTTAAAGGACTGTAGCCACAGCATGTGTTAGGTGTGGTGTTGACCATCTCTTTTGATGTATCAATGATTTCTGATTGGAATAGAGAGAGAAAACAAGATTCTAGTGGAAGGAGATTGGGGGGGGGGGAATGTTTTTTAGCCCCAAGTGAACCAGGAAAGAATTAGACTTTTCGCTGCCCATCGAAAGTTTCTAAGCCTTAGGAAATGCTAGAGACTCCAGGCCTGGAGAAACAAACTGATAGCTGTGGTCTGTTAAGCCAGGGGGTCTCAAACTGTGGTACATGTACCCCTGGGGGTATGCAAGACATCTCTGGATGGTTTGTGGGAGAAATTGTGTAAGGGTAGATTTAATAATGATTGGCATTTAAAGGGTTAAAATATAAAGTGTATGCTGGTAGAGGTATGTGGGCATCTGGAAAGGGCTATGCAGTGAAAAGTTTGGGAACCTCTGTGTTAGGTCATCACAATATAACTGTAGCATAGGAAACGTGGGTCAGACATTTCCTATGCCACAGTTATAGCATGAGAAAGGCAGGGCAGAAATTAATCATGAGTCTCCTATCAAAAAAGTGATTTTTTAAGATCCCATAAAACTGTATATTAAATTAAAGCTGCAGTACCAACAGTCACTAAAATCTATAAAATGTTAAACAGCAGCTAGCTAAAACCCTTGAGATGAGAAGCCCCATTAAATTTGAATCTATGCTCAGTTCCTCAACTGTGCTGTACTTCTGATCTGAACCTAGGGCATTTATACACATACTTTTTTATCCTGTGATGCACCAGAGATCCACCACTTCAGAGCAGTTGTATAAGCAGTGAAATGCGTGTCAGCACGCAGAAAGTGGCGGTGGTGCGCTTTTTGAACTAAAGCACCGTCTATTTGTTTAGTTCAAAAGTGCTCTGCTGCCATCTTCTCAGCACTGATGCCCATTTTGCTGCTTACGTAACTGCAAGCATTGCAGCCTCAGGTGCTTTTCAAAGTGCCCAGTGCTGCAGTGCTTGCGTGGGTAAAAATGCCCCTGTCTAAACTGAAATGAGTTTGTAGGGCTGGAGACTGGTGTTAGATTTTCAGCTGCCAGTGAAGTCAATGAATCTGGCATGTTACTCAAACTGAGCACTATTTCCCCAGTTTTATAATCTTTTAGTCCCAACTTTCTTACTTCTTTGTTGTTTTTTATTTACCAGTGCTTTCTCACCCAACCGATATTAGTTGCTTTCTACTCCAGTGGGCAGCTGCTGTGCTGTCTTTGTAATGCTGCTTAACACCAGTTACTGCTGTACAAAAAAAAAAATGCAAAATAGAAATATTTTAAGCCCTGCCTAAACTCACGAAGTCCATGCATGCATCCAGATGGGCATGCATGTGTATTTTCCCTGGGACAACTAGCAGTGGCACATAATTGCAGGGAACACCCCTGTACGCATGCTCTGACATGGAGCAAATTGCCCCAGGTGGGGTAGGGAAGGCGCTTACCTGGGATCCTGGTGGCTTCCCAGGGTTGCAGCAGTGGCTAGCTGCCAGAGTCTGGTTCTGGCTGGCCAGGCATTGGTTTCAAGCAGCGTACACTGCTGCCATGTGAGCCACCCTGCTCTTTTTCAGCATGCTTTTGGATAGTGGGATTTCCGGTATCTAAATTTAGCTGTGTGCTTCAAATATGCTCTGCGGAGAACCAAATCACATGTGCAGGGTGCATTTTTGTGGTGCCTCAAAAGCCTTTGAAGCACTGCAAAGAGCATGTGCAAGCTCATGTGGATGCATTCCAGCAGTCTAAGAATGAAGGCAGTAGCAAAGTGGTCTTTTACAGCTTGAAAGAATATTTCATCAAAACTGTCTTTCAGGGAAGACAAGCTAATTTCTATTTTTTTTTCCTAGAATAATTAGAACAGGGGAAGTACCTTCTGCTGTCTACCTTCAAACCCCATCTGCAGTGTGTATCCTGCAGCTGCCTAACAAGAAAATGAAGCTATTTTGCTTTAAATAGGGTCTCCTTCCCACTGCTAAACCCCAAAATGGGAGAGACCATTTTCTCTCCTGGTAACCAGATAATAACACCAAGTACTAGGAATAAAAATTCCACTCTTGCACCTTTTAAGAGGAAAGGCTTTTGACTGATCTTAGGGTTTGATGGATAAAAATCAGGTGTCAAAGTGTGTGGGCAGTCTGACCCAAGTAGAGTTTTGTTCTCATTGATTCTGCTACATGGCTTTAATGTCAGCATGAAACAATGGTTGCTATTTATACAAATCTTAAGGCTGTGAAGGTCTTGTGACTGTTGAAACTATGAAATGACTGAAGAATAATATGAACTACAGACTTAGAGAAGATGAAGACTTAAACAAATTCTGCACTGAACCCTAAACTGAAAAAGGTCAAATTAGTTTAACAAAGGGCATATGCACTGATGCATGTTCAAGAAATGGGATTTAATCAACAACTATATAAAATTACACCCACAGACTATGTTAGGAGAATATAGTTAAGGTGCAGAATTGAGCATGCAGAAGTTCAGTTATGTCAGAATTAAGGTTTCTGGGGCACTCTTAGTTTGGTTCAAACCCTGTTCTGAAGACTGAACTACTACTTTCCTCATGGGATTTTCTATGCTACTCCTTACTTCGGTTTCTGAGTGCTTCATAAATATTATTTAATTACTTTTCATAACTCCCTTCTGAGAGAGGGAGAGAATTATCCCCATTTTACTGACACAAAAGGGATTAAATATCAACTAATTCTGAGTGCCCAATCTAAGGCAGATAGGACTGGATTTTTCAAAGTTCTTTACACTAATTTAGCAGAGTATACATTCAAAGCAAAGATCCTACTGACCTTCAGTTATAGTGGCACATACCCAGCACTTCTGCAAAGCACATTCCAAGATATCAAGATGAAAAAGCAACCCCGCAAAAAGGCAGTAACTGTTGACCACCTGTGAAAAATGTGTAAGAATGATGAGCATCACATAAGAAATCTAGCAAAGGCAGGGGTAAATCCAGTTCTCCACAGCAATGTTCATCTGCCTAAGAGATTAGATCTACCTTTCTCTTCCTGCAATTTACTATTGCATATCTTCTAACTTCTTCAGTGAATGTGGCAGAAGTCCTATTGGCAAGTCTTTCATACATAACCTAAATTCATCACCAGCGTAAGAGGCCCTTGTAGAGGAAAGCATATGAACATATAATGAAAGATGTTATCATGAGGCATACCCATCACTTTTGTAAAGACAATCCCATTTCCTTCCCAGTGTCGGATTTTCTCTCCTCTCCCTTCCCCCAACTCCAGTTATAGTTTCCTTCTCTCTAGCCATATCTACATGAGATGCTGACTGTGTGGTAATGAGTTACTGCCCAGTAGTAATCCTGAATGGCTTTTTTGTGATGCTGACTGCAATAGCTGAGACGACTGTGTAGTAGCATTGCGTCATGCTTTCTGACATTGCATCATGCTTTCTCATGTAGATACAGCCTCTGATTAGATTAGAGGCCCTGTGCTGAAGTCTTAGCAAGACCCTGCCAAGGGCACAGGGCAGCCTTCAAGTACCTGAAGGGGGATTCAAAAGAGGATGGAGCTAGATTGTTCTCAGTGGTGGCACGTGATAGAACAAGGAGCAATGGTCTCAAGTTGCAACAAGGGAAGTTTAGGTTGGATACGGGTAAGAATTTTCTCACTAAGAGGGTAGTAAAACACTGGAACAAGTTACCCAGAGAAGTGGTGGAATCTCCATCCTTGGAGGTTTTTAAGACCTGGATAGTCAAAGCTTTGGCTGGGATGATCTAGTTGGGGATGGTCCTGCTTTGAGCAGCGGGTTGGACTACATGACCTCCTGAGGTCCCTTCCAACCCTGATTTTTCTATGATTCTATAATTACCAGGAATGAAGTGGACCTTTAATTCATTAATCAATTTACTAGCTTTCCCCTCCCCCTGGGAGTAATTCCAACTAGTCATTCATCATTTTAAAATCTAGAAGCCTAAATCCCTTTGATTCTCTTTCTGATTTAGCAGACCCAACCCTACTGGAGTATGGAGATCTGGTGGTAATGAGTCACCTGCTCCTTTACTCTTGCTGTTAGAATGGAAGAGCAGGAGGATGTCTTTCTTCCAACCCTTGATTAGGAGTGTACTTAAATTTCAGGCCTCTCTTCTAAGTTGTGATGGGCAACTGTGTTCATAGGCCTTGTATTCTAAGCATAGTCCTTCAAGTACTGGAAAACATACATTCTAGACACTGCCAAAGCTTAGTAAACTCCTGAAAAAAGGCCTCAGCCAGAATAATAGCTAGCTGACATGGTGAGAGCTTTGAGTTTCTTACAACTCATGAAATAGCAAGCAACTATTCAGGAGTATGCTAAGGATTAAAGGAGACTTGCATAGTGATGCCAGTCAATGGCTTCACCTGCTGCCTGTCCACTGATGCTTTTCTTTGGGGTTTGTCGGAAGTCACTGACAACTCGGCAACAGCAGCAGTTTAAACCAGGAGACTGGCAGAAATAGGTCCTGATTTGAATATAAGACTGCTCTAGAAATACCCACAGCAAGAACAGTCGGTTTACCCTGTCAACGAAATGCAGAGGATTACAGAGAATAATACAATAGAAGCAGAATATAAGCACACCCTTTGGAAGCAAGGTCATGTGTGCTTGTATCAGAAGTCAATCTTGCCTCCCTTTCAACCGGAACAGTAGCAACAGCTGCTACATGAGTCAGATGGAGTATAATTTAGGTTTTTTTGGTCACTTTTAGCTACTAGTACCCGCATCATCTATATTGGTGCCGTGTCCTTCATTTATGAGAATCAAGGCAGAACGCTTTGGTAACATGCAGAATATTCTACTGTACCACAAATGCACAAAGCACATTTCCTACGTGACATATAACTTTTAAAGTGCTGTTCACAGGGCTCCATGGCACCCTAAACACTTAAACAGATGTGAGGTTTGAAGTGTTTCAAGTCGTGAGGGTATAGGCATGGCCAAAGTTAGATCTTAGAAAAGTTTATTAAGGAGGCCATCCTTGAGGGACTGGCCCAGGCTAACATTCTAAGGGACAGCCAGCACGGGTCTGTTGCGGGTA
>NW_017728947.1:45401626-45418525 GCF_001723895.1 Crocodylus porosus | reverse complement strand
GACCCCAGCTGACTTCCTGCCCTTTGGGCAGGGGGGCTGGACTCGATGATCTCCCGAGGTCCCTTCCAGCCCTAATGTCTATGAAATCTATGAAAGTGCTTCAAAAGTGGCCAAAGCACTTTCTGAAACATTTGCATGGTCCACTAGTTCTCCAGAATCCCGTAGTGCTATGTTCTTTTGTTTCCCCCGTCTCCACCCCCCCAGCTCAAACAGTAGAAGGCAGGCAGCCAACAAGTACTGTCTTTTGTATGCTTGGCTGTCATCAGGAACCTCCACAGGCCTAGAGACATGTAAAGATTCCTCCTTTCCAGCCCCCTGGCTGGAGTTCAGTGCTGCTGCATGCCTTTGTGGCTATTCTGAAACACTCCTGGGGAAATATGAAAAACATGCGGTGGTTGTTACTGCTGGTCACTGCACAGAACCCAACATGGGCCACTGACCTCCAAATTTCTGATGGCTTTGGTGACTGCTATAGCCCAACAGAGAAACATTAAGCTCCCCTCATCTACTCCTAACTTAGAGTGCCTTCACAGCTCCTATCACCAGCAAATCCTATAGCCCCCCTAGTTCCCAGCTGGCTTCCCTAGAATCCTATGGCCATTTCCTGTTAAGTCGTGTTCTGCTATACTGGCTTTGTTAGCGGCTGCCAGCAAATCTTTGACCTTCTGATGAACTTATATTTTGCTGAATTGTATGGGTGTTAGTCACCCAGGAAAAATGATGGAGCATTAGATGCCACTTTGTTTGATACTGGAAACTATAAAAGCTACTGTCCACACTAGAGACAAATACAGCAGTGGGTAGGTTGAAACTAAGTCATAGTCTAGAAAGATTCCCTGGAGACTTTTAGCAAATGCGGAGTAGGTAATGAGTGAGCTGTATGTGTCAGAACAAGCAATCCAGGAGAGTGCAAGAGAATCACTGGTGTGATCGTGATTGCAAAGAGAGAGGGTTTTTTTTGCCGGGGGAGAATACTAACTGGAGAGGTAGTCTTGGATTTCTGAACAAGGAAACTGGTTCTTGTTTGCTTCTACTGCTTTCAGGGAGATGAGATTCTTATTTACAAGAATATATACAAGACTGCATTAAAGAAACAATCCAGGAAAGCTCAAATAATGTCTTGCCCACTCTAACCAAGGTAGCTTTGGTTCTTGAAGTTCAAGATGCTGCTGTAGAACTTGGCAAGCTTTGTGTTGACTCTGCTGTTGCTATGACTTGGGTTCACAGCAGGTTATATAGTCTACAGAAGACCACATGAAGGCAATTTGAAGGGAAACAGAAGTCACATTATGGAGCCCTATATAGTAATGAAAGCTTCAGTGTAGTGGGACCTGCCTTGGAAAATGGCTTGGAAATTTGACGGGTTGGGAGCTATAACAAGCCCCTAAAGCCACCAGTGTGTTCCCCCTTCCTCGGCCCCAGCATTTAAAATTAAGGATAAAAAGGCAGCAAGCTTGTTAAAGAGAGTTTAGGCTGATGACATGTATCTGTTACCTAAGGGTAAAAAAAAGACAAAACCTGAATATTAAAATATTTTAAACAGGAAATTTAGTTAAGCTTAAGTTAAATTTTAAATGAAAATTGTAATACCTTGTAGTTATAGCAAAGCACAGTTTATGGAGGAAAACAATGTTGATTCTACTCTGTTGCTTCAAAAGAGCTGAAAACAGAATCTTTGGCAGGGCTCTTACTGGCTATATGATGATAACTCTTACTCAAAGCATAGCAAACTCACTGCAACCACTAAAGCTGCTGCATACCTCTTTCCCTGTTCCCCACATCTTGTAGTATGCCCCATCCAGTTGAGCAGATTTTTATAGCAAAAGAATGGGGCACAGCTGTAAGTGTAACAGAGCTGGAAATATAGAGAATTCATGGGGGAACCAGTATCTTCACTCCCACGTGCC
Organism: Crocodylus porosus; assembly: GCF_001723895.1. Classification (NCBI taxonomy): domain Eukaryota; kingdom Metazoa; phylum Chordata; order Crocodylia; family Crocodylidae; genus Crocodylus; species Crocodylus porosus. The sequence goes on along the minus strand of NW_017728947.1, from coordinate 45,416,618 downwards.
TATAACTCAGCCTTCCAATTGTAATTGCATTTAGAGCTCTCCATGTTATTTTCACACACATGCGTCAAAATGTATGCTGACAGCCATAAATTGTTAGTATTCCTTAAAAATAAGAGTAAACAAAAGAATAAATCTATCCTGCAAGAGTAACAAAAATGTTCTCCCTTGATGTTCAGTGAGAGCATGAGGACAGATATTTGGGTGGGAAACTTCCAAGAAAACACAAAGCTGCTACTGGAAATTGCATTGATCACTGTAAATAGGAGTCATTCATCTCTTTGAATCAAGATAGAATTATGTCCCCACCTGGTCCAAAGAACGCTGGTGTTTTTGTTTTTGTTTTTGTTTTTTTTTTAGAGGTAAGAGACTATGCATCTTCTAGATGAAATATAAAACTCTGGTCCTGATATCTGACTGTATATAGTCACTTAACTTTGGCACGTTTTATAATAGAGAGGATTTTAGATAAAATTTCTCTTTACCTTTTAATAGGTTAAAGAATTATTCTTCATTTGTTCTGAACACATGGAGTGTTGCTCATCACTGTTTAATTCACAGTCTTTTTTTTACTACAGTTCAGTAATGCTTGTTCTTCCTACTTGGAAACTAACCTAATTTCCTTCACATTGCACTTCCAATGAGAATTGAGCACATAGAGAATGACTGAAGGATCAGGATATTTACATTTTAGTGACCTATTTCTTTCAGAAACTTCTAGCAGTATTTAAGTGCAGTTGCAAACTACCTGTCTGTACCTGCAAATTGGAGAGCTGGGTATTTGAAAGCAAAGCTATGGTGAGCACAATTACTTGCACTCTAAAATTTTTGTCCACACTTAATTGTAGTAAAATCGGGTCTGCAAAGTTTGAGACTTGGCTAAACACTAGGACTCTCCTGTAAAATGTTTAGGCATCCTTTGAGACACTGGGCTTATTTCACATCATTCTGAGGTTTTACTAGCTATAGTTACATTAAATAAGGAAGAAGGATTCTTAGGTTTTCTATAAATCCAATTTTACTCAGCAAGTTCAAGGCTGCAGTAACTATTGACTGCATCTCAAATACAGCTGGAAATTGCATCTTAACGCCTATTTTTTTAAATCTTGTTTGGCTTTAGAAGCTACCCACTGACAAAGTTTGACATAGTCGCAAATTACTGTAGTCTATACAATTAAGCTTTTTTTAAAAAATAAGCGCAAACAGTTTCCAAATAACAAAAGTTGGAGGTGATAATTGCTCATAATGCTGATTCAGTTCCTGTAAAGGTGAATATCCTCTCACCTGTGCTAAACATTTCATTTCCTCTCATGTGAAAAAGTTTGCATTTACAATGGAGAAAGAAACCTGTGCAAAACATCACAAATGGGGAAATAACCAGAAACAAAACTGGCCTAAGCCATCTCTTCAGCCTTGTTGTTCAGGGTAGTAAAAATGGTATCTCTCAGGACCTCAGCATAAAGAGAACACATGCAAAACTAGAATTATTTTCAGTGTCCTCATGGCAGCATGCATGTATGCTCTCTATGCTTTTTACCTCTCCTCTGAAATGCAAATATATAGTATGGTTTTACCTGAAAAGCGTGCCGGTCCTGAGACTTGTGTTTAATTTTTTTTCCGCAAAGCTTTCACGCTGCTTTGACAGACAAACCTTACAGAACTTGATAGTCCCAGGGCTTGCCTGCAGGACATACTGTCATACCCTCTTGCTTTCTTCCTCTGCCTTATATGTTGTTCAGTTGTAGCTGGTGAGACCCACATTACAGCCTGTGCCACTCACCAACATAGATCTGTATTTTGAGTAAATGTCCTTGTTCCAAAAAAAAATATGCTGTTCAGCTCCAAGTGCTCACCACCTCCTTTGCCTGAGCTATGCCCTTGCTATGCTATGCCAGAGATGGGGGATAGGATGCTTCTATGCAGGAGGGCAGATGCACCTACCGATGGAGTAGAGATACAAATTTATATTCAGACCACATATACCAAAACAAGCACTTGGAGCTAATATAAATCTATTTTGCTAGAACTAGGTTAGCCAGAAGTGCATAGACTACACTGGGGCAACTGTAATGATATTCCATCAGTATTGGCCCTAATGTTTTATTTACTTCTGTGGAGTTACACTGGGCACATCTACATGAAATGCTAAATGCTCAGTGGACTAATCTTAACTGTTTATTAGCATGTCACGGCAAAAGTCGTGCTAATACAGTAATGTGCAGTAGTATTAGTCTATGGTGCATTAGCATAATTTAAAAGGTATGTACCAGCCCTACTGAGCAGTAGCACCAGTTACTGCACATTGATTTTAGTATCTGGTAATGCAGGCATTAAACTTAATGCGTAGTAACCACAGTGCATTAATGAACATGTACATGTGTCCACTGTGGACAGATATGGCCCACTGAAGTACTTGTGTGGCACATGTGAAAAGGCTATCCTTACAGACTGTGGTAAACTGTCCATAGTATGCTGTCTGCTGGACGAGTTACTAAAATGTATCCTAATTTTACAAGCTCACCAAAAAAACATGAAAATGACATCAAGATGAGCCCCTGCAGATGGCAGTAGTACTTTAAATTTCAGCACTACAGCACAAGAGTTTGTATTAACTGAGAGGAATCCCATAGTGAAGACACTTTTGATTGCCAAAGATTTTTTTAAATGGCATGTTTAGCTCATACACACCTGGGAACCAGTAAGTCACCCACTTGCTTACTCAGCCTTTTTTCAGCTTCAAGAAGAAAGTCATTTTTTAATTTTGTGAAATCCTAAAGAATTTCCTCTGTATCAGACTCCCATCTGCTTTAGTTCCAATACTGCAGGTATTTTCCAAACATGACGCATTTTGCTTGCCTTTGCCATGCAATTAGTGAGCCAGTTTGGGACAGTATGGCTTAGCAGCAATTCTACAAAATCCGGATCTGTAGTTGCAAAGTTCGAATAGTGTGTGTGTGTGTGTGTGTGTGTGTGTGTGTGTGTGTGGGGTGGGGAGGGGCAGGACAGTATTCTTTTTAATTTTTCTAGTCTTTTTGATTCCAAAGATTTCATTGTAAACATGATTTGGGATACAGCTGACCCTGCAGACAGAACGACCCAGTAATTCTAAGAGCCAAATCCCTCCCCACATCTTAGTGGACAACAAAAAAGCTCTACATGTGGCTAAATTATCTTGGTTATGTTTTGCATTTGGGGAGGAAGGTGGCTGGTTGTGCAGGGGAAAGAGGACAGCAGAAGAGCTTTGTGGTAATTGTGCATAGGAGTGTCCAAAGAGACTCCCTGCTATGGGGATCCATTGGCTTAGCTGTTCTGTGAGACTGTGCAATGGCCATACTGCTATTATAGCTTATGAACTACACAGCTACAGAATGGCTATGCTTTGCAATGCCCTGATTGTCTTCCGTGCACAGACCATTTACTCTGGCTTAGTTTGTGTTAGAAAGGGACCACAGCGTTTGATTTTAAAGAGGGTCAAATTTAAGCCTAGTGTTAATACTGATGATTTCAGTAGAAACATACAGCTACAATAGGGTTGAGACTAAACATGGGGATTATTGATGGAGCTTGAGAAGAATATCCTTGCCCTTTTCTTCTCCTTTCCCCACCTGGTCTGAAGTAACCAAAAGAACCAACAGCACTGTGAGCATTGTGGTAGGGGAGGTAAGAGAGCTCACAGCAGAGAGATGTTTGGATAGCCATGAAAGCAGCAGGAATTCAAGAAAAAGAAGCAGGCCTTACATAAGAACGTAAGCAGGTCCAGGGTGGGTCACACCAATGGTCTATCTATCTCAGTATCTTGTCCTCAACAGCAAAAGTCCCTGGTGGACAAACTTGTACTCCATCCTCATTCAATGAGCCACTGAAGAAGTCCACTGATTCCTGCATGAAGCTATCACCATGGATGTATATCTGATACACTTCACAGGCACCCCGACATCTGCTCTTGCAGGTACAGGGGCAGAGCACCTTGCAGGAGACACTGGTGCACACCTACCTTGAGTGTGTCAGGTTGTAGCCCCTTCCCTGCCTCCTCAAGAGCCTCTTCCCAAAATTCTAGCTCCATTACTCCTGCACCTTTTCATTCATGCACTCCTTGTCCATGCCCCTACCATGTTCCAAGACATCTTAGTTATTATCCTCCTGGATGGCCAAACTCGCCATCTATCTGATCAGCAGGGATCCAGGTTTGCCATTTGCTGCAGAAAAATGTGGATTGTCTCCTTTAACAGAGAAAATAATGGATTTTCCCCTTTAAAGGACAACAGTGTGGGAAATGGTGAGTTCCCCTTACAGGTTAGCACGGTTTCAGCCTGCAAGGGGGTGCAGGGAGTCGCGAGAGGGCAGTTGAGCAGGGATTGCCATGTGCATATGCCCACACACATACACACGGCAGCCAAGCAGTGGTGGAGAGCAGCTCCTGCAGCTCCTTCCAGATAAATCTATGGGTGTTGGAAGGGGAAAGGAGTACAGACCATGCATTGGGCAAGGGGGGGAGAGGAAGGAGCACAGGCCATGGGAGTGGGGATGGGGGCAAAGGCCATGCATGGGGGGGAGGGGGATGGCGCACAGGCCACATGTTGGCGGTGGGGTGTTGGGTGTATGTGCTCCCTGAGATTTCTGTATTCACAGTGGGGTGCAAGACTGCAGAAGTTGCCTCTGTGGCCCAGTGCATGGGACCTAGCACTAGAGGAAATGTTGCACTGTCATGGCTTCCAAGCTGAGGTGCCCCCTGGCTATTCAGCAGCAGTGAGGGCACAGCACTGTGCTGCTGCCATGGTGGCATGGTGCTCCCTCCAAAGCCAGGTCCCGTGTGCTGGGATGCAGAGGTGGCTCCTGCCCAGGGCAGGTCTGGCTCTGCTGCAGCCCAGTGCCTGAGTGTGGGTGCAGAAATCACAGGGGAAGCATGTGTCCCCCTTCCCCACACACCCACTCCCTTTCTCACACGCTGAGGGGCTGGAGGTGGGGGATTGTGGGTTTGGAGTGAGGGCACTGGCAGGGCCAGGGGGCTATGTGTTGGGAGGGGAGGACAATGGCATAGGCAAAGGCAGGGCACCAGCATATCCGTGCTGCTCAGCACCACAAAGCAGGAGGGGGAAAGCCTCAGTTGGACCCATGTTCTGGTGAGTGAAAAGGGCAGGGGGAGCTCTGATTTTTCTGTGATGAAAATCCCAAAATCAAATGCCAATGATTTATAGGTATTTAGAATTTATTTTATTACTAACCAATTGCTCATCAAGGATAATTGGGGTCGGGGGGCAGGGGAGAAAGGGATGGGACACCTCCACCCAATGCTCTGCACTGTTGCCGTTCTGCCTCTGGCCCCGTGTGCCAGAGTGGGGAGGCAGGCCAGCACTGTGCCGCCAGTATCCTGTGCTGCTGCTGCCTCCAAGGAGCAGGGCTGGGGGTGGGGAGGCGAGGCCAGGGCTCCTGGCCCCGCCCCCCCATCCTCTCAGTCCCTCTCAGCCTATTTGGAGGCAGGTGGGAATGGTGCCGCCATGACAGCAGGAACTGAGGGGCCGCTCTGGTCCCTCAGTTCCCGCTGTCATGGCGGCACTTCTGTCTGTGTGGAGCACTCTGATTGGTTGTTTCAGTAAGCATTGTGTTTGGTTGCTGAGATGACCAATCAGAGTGCAAATAAAGCATGACAGACACACTAAGGCTTTTATAATGTTAGAATAATAATTCAGACACTGGTAGGCTTCCAGATTGCTTTAAAATTGTAAATATATCAATAAAACACTGTGTTCAACTGATATATATTAGTGACATTTCATTTTAATCATGGGGAAAAATGCAGATTTTGGGGTTTTTAATCAGAACTTTTGGTGTTTTTATCAGATGATTTTTGTTTTTTAAACAGATAAAACCAGGATTGCTGCCAATCAGGAAGGAGGCTCTGGCTGGGGGGGACCCCTGGTGACTGCAGGACCATCTTCCAGTCCTTTATCTATTCTCATCTCTGGGCAAAGTTTCACTGGGCAGTGTCCATTGGGTCCTTGGACTGACTAAAGGGCCAGTGGGTGCTGGTCATTGTGTTCTGCTCAGTGTCCCTCCACCACTTGGAGCATTCACTATTAACTTTAGACCCACACTCCCTCCCTGTTTTCATATTTGTTGTCCCCTGGAATCGCTTGTTGTGTCTCCAGTAGCCTTCCTAATTAAAGGTGGCTTAAAATTTTCTTGGTGGGCTTAAGGCTTACCATAGCATGGCACAACAGACAGGCCTGTCTTCAACAGTGGCTAGTAGCAGAGGGAGATTCTATGCGTAGGGTATGTCAAACGAGTCCAGACTTTTCCTCACATCAATCAACATTGGTTTAGGGTTTTCAGAGGATACATCTCTGACTGTTCTCTTTCATAGCTATTGTTGGGGACCTAACCTACATAAATTTAATTTAATCTGTTTAGGAACCTGGTTATACTATGTGCCTCTACAACTTCCTTTGGCAATGAATTCCACAAGTTAACTACATGTTGGGTAAAAAAAGTACTCTTGTTGATTTTAAACTCATCCCCTGATAATTTCAGTGATCACCTCCTAATTCTGGTATTAGGGGATGTGATGCCTAACAGCTTCCTATCCATTTCATCCACAATCTTCATGATTGTATAGACCTCCATCATATCCCTGTCAGTTTTCCTTTCTAAACTGAAAATTCTGGGCCTTTTTCAGTCCCTTCTGGTCTACCAGTTGCTCCATAGCCTTTATCACCTTTGCTGCCCTTCTCTGTAATTTTTCTAATTCCACTACATTCTTTTTGAGATGTGGAGACCAGAACAGTATGTAAGCCTTCAGCCTCCCTCAACATGCTTCCCATCAAACCAACCAGCAGTTGCTGGGGGTCAGTATCCCAACAGATTGCACATACTCCATTACTAAAGGAAAATCATCTTACACCAGTGACCTCAAGGTTGTCCTATAAAAGCACCTGATTTTGCCACTAGTCAGTTAAGTACCAAATATTGGCACTGGATTTAGGACCCAGATACCTTGTTCCAGGCGGACCCAAACTCTCAGACTGACCATGGTTTCTCCATTCAATAATAGGCAAATTTTATTGATATACAGTGATAGCAGATAAGAATAATGAAGGCAAGGCAAACAAAATACGCCCACCTTCCCCCTCCTTCCCCCTGCCCTGACTCTATATTTACCAGTCTGAGGGTTGTCACAGAGGGAAGGTATGTCTGGCCAGTATGCAAGCTTTATCCTGTGGTTCCTTCTTGAATGTCAGATGTTAGCAACCTGGAGGTTGAGGCCTGAGGCCCACTACCTGACCCCCAGTGGGGTGGGTGTGGGTGAGATGGGCTGGTGGTGTGGCCTCTGTCCTTGGTAGCCTCAGGTTCCTCTCTCGTGGACCCTTTGCTGCTCTGAAGTCCCTCCTTTTATATTCTTTTCCTTTTCTCATGACTCTTCATTCCTGGGCAATATTGATTGGTCTCCCTCTGATAGTCATACTGTTCATAGTTTCATAGATTCTAGGGTCGGAAGGGACCTGAGTAGATCATCTAGTCTGACTCCCTGCCATGGAAGGAAAGAGTACTGGGGTCAAAGAACCCCAGTAAGGTGTACATCTAGCCTCCTCTTAAAGACCTCCAGGGTAAGAGCCAGCACCACTTCTCTTGGAAGTAGGTTCAAGATCCTAGCCACCCTGACTGTGAAGTAGCACCTCCTGATATCTAGCCTAAATCTACCCTCTGAAAGCTTGTGATCGTTGTTCCTGGTCACTCTTCATACGGCCTGCCCTGCTGCCCCCTGATCATGTGAGTGGCCCTCCTCTGGATCCTCTCCATGATGTCTAGATCCCTCTTGAAGTGCGGCGCCCAGAACTGGATGCAGTTCTCCAGCTGCAGCCTGACAAGCGCTGCATAGAGGGGTAGTATCACCTCCTTGGACCTGCCTGAGATGCGTCTGTGGATGCATGACAAGGTGTGGCTGGCCTTCCTGACTGCATCCCCATGCTGCTGGCCCATGTTCATCTTGGAGTCACTGATGACTCCAAGATCCTTTTCCGCCTCTGTACTGACAAGAAGGGAGTTCTCCAGCCTGTAGGTATGGTGCCGGTTGTTCCTCCCCAGGTACATCACTTTGCACTCATCCTATTCTCATCTGCCCACCCTTGTAACCTGTCTAGGTCCGATTGCAGCCTATTCCTCCCTTCTAGCATGCCCACATCCCCCCACATCTTAGTGTCATCAGCTAATTTGAACAGGGGGCTTTTTACCCCCAAGTCGCTGATGAAGATGTTGAATAGTGCGGGCCTGAGGACTGAGCCCTGTGGAACCTCACTGCCCACATCCCTCCAGGTCTAAAATGACACATCCACTTCCACTCTCTGGGTACGGCCCTCCAGCCAGTTGGTGACCCAATTGCGTGTGTGGGTGTCAACACCACAGCCCCCCCCGTTTCTTAATGAGAATGGGGTGAGAGACAGTGTCGAAGGCCTTCCGAAAGTCCAGGAAGACTATGTCCACTGCTACCCCTGCATCTAAGGATAGAAGGCCACCAGGTTGGTCTGACAGGACCTGCTGCTGATGAACCCGGGTTGGTTGCCCCTAAGCATAATCTCCCCTGCTGGCACCTCATAGATATGCACCAGAATAATTTTCTCAAAAAGCTTGCCCAGGATCGAGGTAAGACTAACTGGCCTATAGTTTCCTGGGTCCTCCTTCTTCCCCTTTTTCAAAAATGGGAATCACATTACCCCTCTTCCAGTCCTCTGGCACCACACCAGAGCACAACGAGTGCTCGTAAAGCCATGCCAGTAATCTAGGGTGGAGATTGTCCGGACTAGCTGACTTGAATACATCCAGTCCCTCCAGAAGTTACCTAACTAGTTCTTCACTAACCCTTGGCCTAGGTGTGCCTCCCCTGGGGCCTGAGGGGGGCCCAGCAGGGGGTGGGGGTGACTGTTCCAGTCCCTGCTTAGGAAAATGGAGGCAAAGAAATCATTAAATATGTTGGCTTTGTCGTCTGGTGTGATGACCAAATTTCCTAACTTGTCCTGCAGGGGCCCCACGTTACTCGGAACCTTCTTTTTACCCCCTATGTATCTAAAAAAGGACTTCTTGTTGTCCTTAATCTAGGAAGCTAGTCCCAGTTCCATCTCTGCCTTGGCCTTCCTGACTTCTTGGCCCCCCTGCATCCCTGAGCAACTGCAGTATAGTCCTCCCTGGTGATGGCCCCTCCCTTCCATTGGGTGTACACCTCCCTTTTTGCTAGGAGACACTCCCGGATGCTTTTTGTGAGCCATGTTCTGTCCTGTGAGCATATTCCCTTGTTCCAACAAACCCATCACATGCACACATTTTAATTTGGTCATTTACTGGTGTATTAGTTTGGTCTGTCCATCAAAATTGGAAATCCCAAGGGCTTTGCAGCTGGTCACTGTGACCTGGCTACCACAGCAGAGTCCCTTATCTCATGTTTTGGAACAGCGTGGTATATGTCTTCAATTTCCCAGCCTGCGTATGCCCATTTGTCTGTTGGCCTCTGTCACCATGTCTGCTGGTTCCAAACACAGTGGGCTTTGAAGGAAACTTTGTCACAAAGGCTTTTTTCAACCAACCAATTAACCTTTGTGTGACAGAGAGCCTGGGGCTTACATTAAGAAGAGAAGCAGCCCAGAAAGGGAGCTCTGTAGGCTAGGCCGGGGGAAGCAGCTGCTGGTTGCTGGGGGCAACTGGGATAATGACATAATTAGCAACCAACCTGAGCAGTCACCTGACTGGATGTAGGTAGGACCTTGGGTTCTTATAAACTTGGGGCTTGAGCTGGAAATCCAAGCTAGCCTTGCTCACTGCAGGTTTAGGTGCTTCTGCCAAGAAGAAGAACCCAGGGGTACTGACTTTACTGCCTGCAGGAAGACTTAGGCCCAAAGAGCCCACAAGGAGCCATCCTGGGAGGTATGCTGGCCCTAGAATGAAAGGTTTGCCCTCTTAAAGGGGAAGAGGGCTGTTTTTACTGTTTTGCTCATATTATAGCCCTGGGGCTTTTGCTATGTTATGGTTTTCCCTGGTGCATTGGGATGAGGTTATAAGGGGAGGAGGAGGCCTCATTAGTGCCCAACAAGGGTGCAGCTACAAGGGGGCCAGAGACCCAGCAGACAGGGGCCAGAGGCTCAGTGACTAGAAGGGACAAGTGAAGCTAATGCCTCAAGACCAGGTCCAACCCAATGGGCCTGGGCTAGAAGACCTAACTAGATTAAACGGGCAGAGGCCAAGGAAGCCAAAGCCCCAACAGAGGGACAAAGTACTGGTAACACACAATTAGCCCATAAGACTCTGGGTGCCCAGCTGGGCACAATTGATTACAGAGGCCCAACCAGGGTCATGGGACCAGTGGGACTGAGGCCCAGCAAAGTCTATAGGCAGCCTCCCTATTTTATTTCCGTCAAGGCATGGCAGGAGAGACAGGGTGCCCTAGGGGTGGAGCAGGGCAGGGTTGCAGAGCCATTGGGGAGTGTCATGGCCACCCCTGAGACCCCAATGTGTTACAGCTTGCCATTGCCCGGGTCCGTTACTCTAATACAATATTTACTCCCCCTTTGGCTCCCATGAACCCTAGTTTGCCCTGTAATCCAAATGTACCTCTTCTACTCTTTGACTTCCTCTAGCCAGTACTGCAGGTACTTAATAAATTTAGTCTATATGCATTTAGTCAAAAAGAAGAAGAATTAACAGAACTATAGTGATGCAAGAAAACTGATCCTAAGCCACCTCATAAATTATTTCTATTGTGGTAGCTGGTGAGGGCTTCAATCAATCACAGTTTAACAGGAGCTGTAGCTTGCCATCCTTCTTCTTGCCTCCATTCTTTTTCTCACTTAAACCATTATCTTAACTAGTATTGTTATATCTATATTTAAATAATATTTTATGGCAGGCTGGGACAATATTTTATTTCTACATGAAGTTCAAACTGCCTGGTACACTGTGGCTAGGGACAGACATTACACAGAAACTGGTTTAAGTGATCAGAAACTAGTTTAAACCTGTAACAACAGATGTTCAGTGCACATAAACCAGTTTGAAAATGGCTGAAACTGGTTTGAGAAACCTGATTGAATGTAGTATCAGACTTTAACTGATTTGGGTCAAACCAGTTTATGCAATGTCTGTCCCAGGCTCTTTGCTGCTTTAAAGTAAATCAGGGTCACCTGGCATCCCAGAATGGGGTGGCTTAGGATCAGGTTCTGGCTGGGTGGGGCTCTTTGTTCCACAGCAGGGCTGGCCCCTCTCCCCCTGCCTTGCTGGAGTTCTGCAGTCACTGCAGGTATCTGCCTGGCTTTTCCCTCCCTCCCTTCCCCACTCTGTGCTAAGCAGGCATTTTCCCTCATCCCTCTCAGATACCTCAGCATTAGCTAGCAGACCACATGATGGCTACAGTCCGTGTTGTGGGAGATACAAAGGCAGACAGATGTTTTGGAGCTAATCAACAGGTAGCTGAAAGTCCTTCCTTGGAAACACTATTAGAAAAGAGCTGTTTGTTCCCCTCCTTTCCCCTCACCACTCTGCTAAGCACAAATTCCCCCCTCCCCTCTGGCTTGCTGAGAAGTGTCTGTGTATTAGTCAGCAGGCCACATGCTGGGTCTGTGCTGAATCAACAGACAGCTGGTAAGTCTCTCTGTTTTCTTAATGGGGCAATAAATACTGAGCTATGGGTGATAAACACTGTTATTAGCTCCTCCCTTTGCCCCCTGGCTTGCTTGCCTGTCAGTTTGCTGCAGACAGTATACAGAAGCAGGAAGGAAGAGTGAAAAACTCTGTATCATCAACAGATGCATGCACTGCACTGCCCCCCCCCCTTTGCCTTGGGCTAGCCCAGGGCTGCAGGCTGGCTACACTCCTGCCCCTTGAGCAGCAAGCAGGGAAAAGCCTGGGACTGCAGGCAGGGTGGGGGTTCACACCCCTCCCTAATTAGAGCCCTGCTGGGGCCTGGCCATGCTCCCCTCAATTTAGCTCTGTGGCAGGGCAGGGAGGGCTGTTCTAGTGCCCCTCGGCTTCCAGCCTGTGCCACTGCAGGCATGTGCCTAAGTTTCCTCAGTCCAGAGGGATTGTCTGTATCTTTGGAAACTGGTTCAGTCTAGCCAGGTTAGACTAACTTGCAAAGGTTAAATAAATTTAGGCTCAGGCTTTTTGAATATCTGTCCCTAGCCTGTGGGTGGTGGCAGAATTGATAGGTATTTAATGACTGCCTGTGTAAACTTTGTTGCTGGGAATCTCTTTTACAGTTAAACTTACCTGTCTCACCAGAAGACACAAATACAATAAGAAATGCTTTTCTTTCTCCTGGCAGATCAAGTAGAGGACAAGGATCATGTAATCCACAAAGCCTGGATTTCTTTGCATCTTCAAGGTGAGGTTTTCTTAGGGCAAGGTTCTGGCAGTTTGGTATTTTTTTCCCCCAGGGCTGTCATCATTTTACCACTGTTAAAATTTAGTTGCTAAATACATTTCAGTTTAGTTTAGATTCTGAGTTTCGGTGTTCCATTTCCTGCCTTATACAGTAAGGCTCTCCTTTTAAAAAGTATTGCATTTTGGTAGTAGAAGAAATGATTTCCTTATTAATGTAGCCTGTGGAACATTTGGGGATCAGGCGGGATGAAAGGTGCTACGTACATTTTTACTTTTTTAAAATGTAATATACTGTGAGCTGATGAAGGGAAGCAGGGGAGTGACACTTAACCTACGTTATAAAATAAAATTTGCCTTAGGTGGGGAACATTCTGTTTACTGAACAGTTCACTCACTCTCAGTGGAAAACCTATGATGGCATTTGCTCTTTTCATAACAAACTAAAGAGTATGCTGTAGCTCTGACAGGCTGGCTACCCCCTGATGGCTAAGTAGCAAAGGAGATGTAATGTGAGAAACAACTCTACTGAAAATAACTCAAGCCACTGAAGCACATGGATTTGTTCCTGTTATATAGGTCCCTCCAGCAACTCCCCTTGCTTTACCTCCCATAGCGGTAGAAGCTGGCCCTGGTTCTCTTGTGCAGACCTGTTTTATTATTATTTTTAATCTGAATAAATGTGGAGGAGTAGAGCTAGAGATAAAGAGGAAAGATGGCTCAAATGCTTCCAGTTCTTTGGCTCAGCTATTTTGTGATTGGGATAATAATAAAGAAAATCAGGTATCAGGAACCTGAAATTCTTGAGTTCTAGGATTCAGAGCTGCAGAGGTCATAGTCTGTTTCTATATTGCATAAGTGAGAGATGGAGAAATCCTGATCTTAACAAAAAAAATCCCCTGATTTTAAATTGTTTGAAAACTATACAGTGACTGCTAGAATTTAAAAGAGAATCAACCATTGTCATCAGGTTCACCTGCTGCCCCATTCAAACTTTGCACAAACTTTTCTACTATAGATGTTGCAGTAGGTCACATGTAGTCTATTCCCTGGAGATAGTGCTAAGTTGTCCTTTGCCGTGCATTTGTCCAGTAGTGCAGGAGATGGAGCCACAGCCACTTTGCAAGAAACTGGTAGGTCAGAGTGTTCTTTCTCCAAGGGAATGAATTGTATTTTGCCAGCTATATTTGGACTGCAGTCTATGCCGGTTAGGAACTGTTGGTCTTGCTGGCCTTATCTCTTTTTAAGACAGTCACTAGGTTATTGCAAAATCTGAAAACAGCAACTACAAACTGAGACTACAGTGCCCCATCAAGAGGCAAGGGGACTCTTTTGGATAGCCTATTGAAGCTGTTGCTTGAGATGAGAGGAACTCACTTGGTTAAATTAATTAGGTGCTTGGCTTATGTAACATGTGGGATACTCAAGAAATCATGGCTCTGGATGGCAGCTTTGCTTAGTGAGTGTGTTAGTGGATTAACTACCAATGTGTAAAGGTAGCCAGGAGGTATTACATACTACATTTTTATTTCAGCACTGGATGTTCAAAGTTGCTTTGAAAAGGTTTTTCAGTATAATGTTGTCAGAAGTACTGTGGGCTTTTCAGCATCTAAACCACAGAATCTTATGCTTATCTATTAATTGAGGCTGCTATCTACTGTTTGACAGAGTATGACTGTACCAGCTCCTTGAAGCAATGATACTATCAGGCTGTGGTCATGAACCTGGGGCCTCAGCTTGCCTGGTATGGTTTCTCATCCTGGTTTGCCTCCTCCTCAGCAGAGCAGTGTGGTAGCGCAGGTAGCCAGAGCCTTCACCTGGGCCTAGCCATATGCCCACTCCCTGCTACCAATTGGCCAGCCAGGGTCATCTGACTCCTCATCCCTTCCAATATAAACCCTTGACCTGGAAGAAGTGTTTGGGCAACAAAATTCAACCCTGTACCTACTACTGGCCTCCTGACACTCTCTGGATACTAGGGCCATGTGAAGCTTCAGGTGGTGATTCAATTCGCAGGAGATTTGGCCCAATTTGGTGGCTGAACCTCCGAATCACAATCGAATGAGGGAACCAATTAAAAGGTCTGAATTGATTCAAAGCTCTCCGAATCTTCAGGAAAGATTCAGAGAGCTTTGATTCGGACAGTCCTTGGTGGCTGCAGCAGGGAGCTGCAGCTGGACTTGGAGCTTGTAAGTAGGGGGTGAGGGAAGAGGGGCAGTATGAGGGGGGAGGGGACCATGGGGGGGACCCCTGACTGCTCCTACCTGCCCCAGCTCCTCGTGCTTTAAACAAAAGCCCCACTCATCAGGTGCTGCTGGGCAGGGGGATGATCCCTGTTGCCCCCCCACTGTCCCACGCTGCATGATCCCCACAACCCCTTCCTGCTCTGCCAGCCCCACCATGGCTGCCCCATTCACCCCAGCTCTGGCCCTTTAACAAAAAAAAAAACAAACCCAAAAACAAAAAAACCCCCCTGGGTCGCTGCTCCTGCAGCGGCCTTGGGGCTTCAGGTGGCTTGTGCAGAACCCCCATGTGGTCCAGGGCAGCAGGGATCACCCCCTGCTGGGCAGGAATGGTGAATCCCAGGGATTTTTCTCAGTTTTTTTGTTTTTTGTTTGCTTTTCTTAAAGAGGTGGAGCTG
>NW_017728947.1:45394865-45401526 GCF_001723895.1 Crocodylus porosus | reverse complement strand
GGGCTGGGACAGCAAGGGTGGGGTCAGGAGACTCATGCAGAGTCCCCCACAGCATGGGGCAGTGGAGATTGCTTTTTCCCCTTCCCCCGCCACGGCAGCGCCTGGTGAGCCGGGGCTTTTGGTGCTCTGTTTGACCCTCTGGATTGGGCTTGGTTCCTGAGAGAAGTCTTCTGGCTTCCCTATATTTTGACTTGGCATGGTCCCCTCAGGCCAGACCATAACAGGGCCTGGAGCTGATGCCCTATTACACTTCCCTACCCAACCTGGGGCAATTTGCTGTGTGCCAGAGCATGCATGTAAGGGAGTGCCTGGGGACAACTAGCAGCAGCACAGGCTCTAGGGAAATGCATGTTTCTGCTCATGGGGATGTGCCCTTGCAGTGCTGCCACCAGGGGGTATAGTGCCTCTGACTGTGTTAGAGACATTCATGCACAGTGATACAGCAGATTCATGGGCTCTCTCCTAGCTGCCCCCATTTTCCACCAGTCAGCTAAATGAAACTAGTACAGCAAGGGTATACAGCTCTAACTTTTAGTACTTCCAGAACATGACAGCTTTACTTTACTATTTTAATGTGCTTTCAGTGTAGCTATTTGTATGGAATTATTATAGATTTTCCACTGACTCTCAGTTTCAGCAGAGACAGTCCCCAGAGCTCTGCATGAATCCCTTCTTGCAAAGAATGAACTGGGAATTTGGGCTGTCTTGGCTTTGTTAAAAATATTGACATTTTGCCTCTTTGCCAGGAAATCCTGACATTTTGTCACCTCTGTGAAATGAATTAGTCGCTCATGATGGCTGATAGCCTGTCACTTAATGAAAATGTTATGTTATATAATAATAGATGCTAAGGTAAATCTTTGGAAAAGGATGTGTCCTGCTCTGTTGACATTTTACTCTCAATAACGTATTCTTAGAAAAATCCAGAGAACAGCTAATTACATGTCTCATTTCTTATTGTCAGGGGCACATACTGTATCTCTTCTCTTCTGTTGAATGTGATTTTGAAACAGTCATAAGAGAGAATCTCCCAAAGGATTAAGTCCAGGTTATACAACTGGCCCAGTACAGGACTGGCCAAGATGTTCAGAATTATAGTCAGTTTTAGCAAAGCTCCAGTAGGCTGAACTTTAATGAATGAACAGATTTTATCTTGCTGTTGAACCTTAATTAGAATGGAGGGGAACTATAGGGCCTGCCAGGTTTGGTTTTGGTTATTTATAACTACAGTAATTACAATCTATTTGACTGCAAAGATTTGTTTCTATTCGAGTAACCTCAGGCTCAGTTATACCCAGTGAAATGGAAATAGTGCCTGGCTAAAATATGGAATTAAGTCACTTAAGGCACAATGTGAGATGCAAGAATTTTTGTAGATAAAACTTTTTTACTGAGCTAACATGGAGGATATCAACCTTTTCTGTTTACAATAGCTGCATTTTTTTTCTGGATTATCATGGCTATAATCTCACCCCAACACTATCTTAATGCACAATGCAAATTTCAATTCAATAAGAATAGATTGCATAGATTGAACCAAGAAGCAAGTGAATAGACATTCACTTTTGATTCCAGAAATGCAGCCACATGCCTGCAGTGGCTCAGGCTGGAAGCCAGGGGGTGCTAGAGCAAGCCCTCCCTTCCCTTCAGCAGTTGCTGGAAGGCTGAAGGGATGCTGAGGTGGTTGGGGGTAGGGCATGGCCAGCCCCCGCAGGCTGATTGGGGAGGGTCCCCAGTTAGCATGTACGTGGAGGGGGAAGTGGGAAGCAACCCCTGCCAGGCATTCCCCCTCCCCCCTTACTGCTTGAGGGGTAGGAGATGGCTAGATACTGTCCATAGTAGCAGCCTGAGGCAAAGGGTCATAGGGAGGCGGTTTAATTTCCCCCCTCCCTCCCCTCTCCCACAAGCATGGGACACTAGCCAGGGTCTGCCAGGCAGGGGCACAGCAGCCCATCAGGCATTTCCCCTAACTCACTGCTCGAGTAGTGTGGGATGAGATTAGCCCCAACAGCAGCCTGAGGCAAAAGAAGGGTAGAAGTTGAGCTGGGGGGGAGGATTAAACACCGCTCCCTCCCTCCCTTTGCCTCAGGCTGGCCATGCCCCCTGTCACTCGATCAGCAAGTAGGGTGAAATGCCTGGCAGGGGCTGCTTCACGCCCACCAGCCAGACTGAGCCCTGTCCCCAGTCAAGCACAGCAGGGTTGGCCTCACCCCTCTGGTCTCTACCTGGAGCAGTAGGGTTCACTGACAAAGGGATGGGGATGGGAGCAGCCCCACTCCCTTGGCAGTCAGCCCTAGTGCTCCAGCTGGAGAGCAGAGGTACAGGGCCAATCCTGCTCTGCTCAAGAGGACTGCATAGCTCAGCCTAAGGTTGCAAAGCATCCTGGGATGCTGGGGGACTATGATTTAACTTGAACCAGGAAGGGGTCTAGGACAGAAGTTCTATAAACTGGTTTGACCTAAATCAATTAAGTCTGATACTACATTCAATAAGGTTTATCTTAAACCAGTCTTGGCCATTTTGAAACTCGTTTATGTGCACTGAACTTATTCTGTTACAAGTTTAAACCAGTTTCTAATCACTTGAACTTATTTATGTGTAACTTCTGTCCCTAGCCTTAGATTTTATTATATATTCTAATAAAGGCCTATTTTTAAAGGCAGCTTAAATCGTCTGCACCACCTCTAGGCTACATTCTGCTCTATTAGCTTGTTAAAACTCAAGAATGTAGATTATTGTGTCTGTGATCTGGCCCATGTGTCATGGATAGGCTTCCTGGTTTGTGGAGTTTTCTTGTGCCCATTGCTCATAGTGCATTAGGACAGACTAGCTTGCTTTCATTTTAGCAAGCAAACATTTCCTTTGAGGTACAATAATCCATGACTTGCATATAAGGTCTATTGCACAGCCTATACACATGCTGTGGGGTGAGGGAGAGGGCATTCCCACATTTAAAAATAGCAGTGGGACACTTTAACTAAATCTCATTCAACAAGCTTTAGTTAAAGCATCCCTGCAGCATTTTGAAACTAGGGAGAGACTTAATACATGTAACACTGTAGCGATGCTACAATGTTCTAATTAGAACGTGGAGCAGACTTGATTAATTAAGCCTGCTCTAATGCATTCTAACTGGAACGTGTTGGAACACGTGTATAGGCAGCCTTGGATTCCAACTGGTACGATTTGTCCTTTAGATTAGAGTTTCTTTAGCATTAAATGCCATATTTACTTAAATATAAGGGAACCCTGAATGTAAGAAATGCTCCCCCTCAATAATTAGATTCTACATATGGAAAATTTATAAAATTGTTATAATTTGCCAAGTATAGAATATAATTTATTGGAGGTTTGCCTTGAATTTGTTCCTCTTCCACCTCTACAGTAGGTAAAATTTAATGTGAGGGTTCAGGTAGCTCCCTACCCCCCACCCACTTACTATCAGATCCTGCTCTCCCTGAGCATGTGGAATTGAGGGGCAAATTTGAAAACACTGACTTTGAAAATGAACATGCTGTTAGTCATTTGCATATAGACAAATTACAGGTACCTATAGACTGTGGTCATCCAGAATTGATGCATTATACCTTTTCAAAATTGCTACAAGTTTTAGCACAGGAACTCCATAAACACACTCTTAAGTACTACTTTTGTACCTACTTGTATATAATACAAACTATGCATGCTATTAGTCTGAAGTCAAAAGGCTCATGATTTACCATATAGCTCATGGCTAGGCTCAAGCAGAGTCAACAGCATTTCAAGCCATGGTGACCTGTTAGCTCAGCACTGCTCAGTATGTGTGTGTACTCCAGATACCACACCCCCCATAAAGGATCCATGTGCTAATTAGCCTCCCCCACATGACTAGAACCAGGTGTTCTTGTCATGAGTCTTAGGATCCTCCAAAAATGTATATGCAGATAAGGTGCAGGATAACTTGTTTGGCTCCACCTCATGGACGATGGGGCCATACTAATCATATGTGACAAGCTGACAGAGGGGGCAACTGAGGGATTCTGGGTGAACAGTTTGGGGCCTTGTTTAATTCTCAGGTCAGGTCCCAGAGGATTGGAAGAGGGCCAGTGTAGCCCCAATCTTTAAGAAGAGGAGGAAGGAGGATCTGGGGAACTATAGACCAGTCAGCCTTACCTCTGTCCCTGGGAAAATCCTAGAAAAAATTATCAAGGAAGACATCTGTGGGAGCCTACTGGCTAATGTGATGCGGAGGGGTAACCAACATGGGTTTGTGGTAGGCAGGTCCTGCCTGACTAACCTAGTTTCTTTTTATGACAAGGCCACCAAAAGTTTAGATGCAGGAGTTGAGGTGGATGTTATCTATCTGGACTTCAAGAAGGCCTTCTGACACAGTATCCCACACCATCCTTATAAATAAACTGAGAAGATTTGCCTTGGATGATTATACAGTAGACTGGGTAGCAAACTGTCTCAAGGGTCACACTTAGAGAGTGGTGATGGATGGGTTGATGTCAACCTGGAAAGATGTGTGCAGTGGAGTCCCTCAGGGCTCAGTTCTGGGGCTGACACTGTTCAACATCTTCATCAGTGATTTGGATGAGAGGGTGGGAAGCACCCTGTCCAAATTCATAGATGACCCAAAAATATGGGGGGAAGCTAACACCCTGGAGAGGAGGAGCCAGATCCAGGCTGACCTAGACAGGTTGGGGAAGTGGGCAGAGAACAACAGGATTCAATTCAATAAGGACAAGTGCAAGGTGCTGCATCTAGGGAGAAAGACCGCCCCCACCCCCCAGTCTATAGGTACGGTGGCAGATCTTCTCAGCACCACTGAGGCAGAAAGAGATCTTGGAGTCACTGTAGACTCCAGGATGAACATGAGTCGTCAATGTGATGAAGTAGTTGGCAGAGCCAATCTCACCTTGTCGTGCATCCATAGGTGCTTCACAAATAGGTCCAGAGAGGTGATTCTCTCTCTGTATGAGGCACTGGTCAGGCTGCAGTTGGAGTACTGTGTCCAGTTCTGGATGCTGCAATTCAGGCGAGATGCAGACAACCTAGAGAGGGTCTGAAGAGTCACTTGTATGATTAGAGGCCTGCAGGGAAGGCCCTACGAGGAAAGGCTAAGGGACCTTAACTTCTTCAGTCTCTCCAAGAGAAGGCTGATAGGGGAACTTGTGGCAGAGTACAAATTCATAAGGGGACAGCAATACTAAGTGGGTGATGATCTATTTACCAGGGAATCCTCTGGAACAAAAAGGAACAGTGGCCATAAGCTACTGGAGAGAAGGTTTAGACTGGACATTAGGAGAAAGTTCTTCACGGTCAGGGTTGCCAGAATCTGGAATGGGCTCCCAAGGGAGGTGGTGCTCACCCCATCCTTGGGGGTCTTTAGGAGACGACTGGACAGGCACCTGGCTGGGTTCACATGACCTCAGGTTTGGTGACCCCTTTTCTTGCCTGCCAGGGGTAGGGGGTTGGAGTAGGTGGCCCACTGAGGTCCCTTCCGACCCTAGAATCTATGAATCTAGTGATGTCTGCCAGACATCTAAGGTTGGTAAATCATAGAATCAATGAGTTGGAAGGGACCTAGACATCATCAAGTCTGACCCCTGCCATGGGCAGGAATGAGCACTGGGGGTGGGAGGGGTCACAGGACCCCAGCCAGGTACCTATCCAGTCTCCTCTTGAAGACTTCCATGGAAGGTGAGAGCACCACCTCTCTGGGAAGCCTATTCCAGGCTCTGGCCACCCTTACAGTGAAGTAGTTCTTCCTCATATCTAACCTAAACCTGTCCTCCCTCAGTGATGCCCCTGTTGATGCATGACAGGGTGCAGTTGGCTCTGCCTGTTGCTTCATCGCATTGGCGACTCATATTCATCCTGGAGTCGACCATGACTCCAAGATCCCTCTCTGCCTCTATGCTGCTGAGAGGGTCAGCCCCTAACATACAACCATAATGCTGGTACCCTCTCCCCAGGTGCAGCACTCTGCATTTGTCCTTGTTGAACCGCGTCCTGTTCAGATCCTATCACTTCTCTAACCTATCCAGGTCTGCCTGGATGTGGTCCCTGCCTGCCAGTGTATTCACTTTACCCCACAGCTTGGTGTCATCAGCGAACTTGAACAGGGTGCTCTCCACACCCTCGTTCAGGTCGCTAATGAAGATATTGAACAGCACCGGCCCAAGGACCGAGCCCTGGGGGACTCTGCTGCCCACACTCTCCCTGGTCAACATTGACCTGTCCAACACCACCAGCCTCTGGGTGTGCCCCTGGAGCCAGTTTGCCACCCATGTGACTGTGTATTCGTCAATGCCACAGTCTCTCAGCTTGCCCACCAGAATTGGGTGGGACACTGTGTCGAAGGCCTTCTGGAAGTCCAAGAAGAAATAGGAATGATTGGAAGTGGGAATGAGAGGTGAAGCTCAGCTGTGAGAGTGAAGAGAAAGTCTAAATGTAGTTAATGTAGTGGCTCACTATGGCTTGAAAAAGAGTCAGTGCCAAGCTCATATATTTTATTCAGATAGGCTACACTAACCTATGCTTGTGGTAGGCTCCCATGTGCATGTGTCCCATATGGGCCATGTGTTCTATGGTTTTGCTTAGGGGTTGTCAACATTTTTTAAGGAGTGTACCCCTTCTGGGTACACTTCTGGTAGAGAGGGAGGGGAGGGGTAGT
>NW_017728947.1:45379983-45394765 GCF_001723895.1 Crocodylus porosus | reverse complement strand
GGTGCAGGGTGGTGGATGGTGGCAGCATCTGCTGTGTGCAAACTCCCCTCACCCCCCACATCTAGCTAGCACCTGTGTGCCCCTGCCATCGCCCCCTTGGCCCTGCTCCTGGGAGACAGCAGTATAGGATGATGGGTGGCAGTACTTTGTTCCCGCCTACCTACTTGTACTCCTTAGCCCCTTTTAAGTACCTCTGGAAGTACAACCCCATGTCTTGCTCAATATTGGATATATTTAATCAATGTCATAGTTGGTTTCCATTACCGAGCACATGCTGCTTTTGAAAGCACTTTAATGATAGACAAGGGGGCTCAAGATAAAGGGCTTTTTTTTCCTCCTGTGCTGACTGGGGGCGGGGGAAACTCATCTTGTATTTAAGTAAATATGGTAATGCCTATGAATAAAATCTTCTACTCATGGCCTTGTCATAAACTAGATTCTTTCCAGAATCATGCACAAGTGATAGTTATTTCTGTTGCTTTAGTAAGGTCCTCATTCATACAGGTCTCACCAAGGAGTTGGCAAATGAACAGCTGCTCCATAGTCTGCCTGTGCACTTGCATATATGCATGTCATTAGAATAGCCCCATTTGATCACATTTGTTTTTGATTTTCCAGTTTGCATGCATAGGAGATTTCAAGCATCACTGTGTTAGCCAGTCCAGGTCAGCCCCTCTGGGAAGGTCCTCCTGAGATTCCAGGTCCATTTCAGATCACTTGATTGCATGTTTTATTTTTATAAAATAAAAGGCCTGTTGTTTTGCATACCAAACCTCCTCTTGAATCTGGCAAAAGCTTTTATTTCATCCTTTCTATTCCTCTCTCTTAACCTTACCAATGATCACCCTCAGCCAGCATCTGATTGAGGTGTATCAGGTATACAGTTATTATCCATGAATCTCTTTCTTGACATCTCTTACTTTTGCATTTCCATTGCTCTCTTTGCTAGTCTCCTGACTTCCTTTTCCCCATAACATGCCTATCTGGTTTCTTCAGCCTTGTAAGTATGCTCTGGTTTATCATTCATACTCTTTTATCTCCTTCTCAACACTTAGGACTTCTCATCATTTGTCCAGTCTTTTACATTTATCTTTAAAAGTTCTGTCACTGATTTGATTTTTTCATTGTGGTGAAAACTAAGCTGCTCTGCTTCCCTTGTAGGCTTCTTTGCCTTCTTCCTTCTCCATTCCTGTGAATAACTTCATTATCCTTGTTGTTTCCAGACTCAGGGTCTTGGAGTTTAAAAAAAAAAAAAAAAAAAATCTAGATTTTTCTTCTCTCTTTACCTCATCTACACTCTGGTCAAATTATGTCAGTTGCTTCTCTATATTTGTCTCTTAATCCATCTATGGACTTGACTGCTGTAGTGTCCTTCTCCAATTTCCCTGCCTCACACCTTATTCCCCAACTCCTAACTTGAAGCAGAATACTGATGTTGAGTAATAGTCCTTTCTTTTTGATCTAATCATATAATACAGCCATTTTTTTTAAAACCTGTGCAAAGTTTCCCAGTCACTGTATATCTCTTGCCTTCAGCATTAACTTCAGTCTTTGTACCCTTTTCTTCAAGGCATTGAATTCTATCTACTACTTCTACTGATTCTCGACTCTCTTTTTCCCTTGTCCTATTTTTTTCACCCTTGAAGCTTCCCCTGATCATCCCCACTTCTGTAGGTTTACATTGTTATTTATACTTGATCCTAAGCATAGCCACATGAGCCGCTCCTCCATTATATATCAGGGCTATCCAACTGGTGGCCTGTGAGGGCTTAGGTTGTGGTCCTCAGGCTCCTGCTCTGCTTTCATGAGGAGCTGGAGTCTCCAGGCTCTTCCTCCTTACCCTGGCTTGCAGTTTCTCTCCTTCCCTCCTGGTACCCAGATTACAGGTAAACTTTCAGGTTAGCTTATAAGAGAGACAAGAAATAGGTCTACAGCCTGAACTTTTATTGCTTATACCCCAAAACATAAAAACAAACACTTATCCCAAAGTCGCTCTGACTATTTATAACAGTACAACATATACAACACATAAATATACCCCTGGAGAGTCTTGAAGTTGGTGGAAGGGAGTGGTATGCAAGTTGTCAGCAGGTCTTCTTGAATTTGCCAAGTTCTCTAAATTTCCCTCCAACCTATACTTAAAAATGGCTTATTCTAATACATGTTTTCTAGTTAGTTTTATTTAAATGTCTGTTTCACTGTAACTTTGGGACTGGACTGAACCAGATTGCTTGTGGACTTGGAAAGTGTCAGTTAGTTGGGGTTTATGTTCCTTGAGAAGTTACTTCTGGAGGGGAAGATGCCTTATCTCTTTCCTTTTGCCATTGTGGAATGCTTTTCAACACTCCTGTTTCTTCTTCATCTTAGTTTAGTCTTCACTGACAAGCTGCTTAGTTTTTGCAATGCATCTAAGAAACTTGAGAAAAATATATCTGTTACAGTAAAACAACATCTAACATTTGGTTGCATCAATTACTGCCACTACTACTAACTGTTTACGATAAAATCATGATAAAGCATATTTGGATTGTTTAATGTAAGGTCTTTGTTTATGTTGCTGAACAAGCTGGTTGTCATATCTACACAGGTTCATTCTATGGTCACTCCAAAACTGGTTTTAGTGCCTTCTGCTTTAGCTGCACTTCTGTAGCTTGGCCTAGGCCCACTGAAGAATAGCCAAGTCTGGCAACATCCCTAGGGATGTTGGGGAGGGTGGTGCCTATGCAGGTGAGTGCTATAGCAGTTGGAGGAGGTGGTGGTGCAGATGGATGCCCAGCACTCCTACACCATGCATCTGATGTGCAGCCTGGGGAGCCCATGGCTTACCCTGTTGCAGCTACTTGGTATGCAGCCTGTGGGACATTTGGCCCCCTACACACTTAGATATTGGACAGCCCTGATCTATATGTTACCTTGCAGCAAATGCACACAAAGCACAGAAGAGGAGACAAATGGTGGACAGACTAGCTCCTAGAGGAGCTCCACTTGAGGAACAGGAAGCAGAGCCTTTTGAAGAATCAGTCTGCCCACTCTCTTATGTGTTTGCTCTAGTTATAGGAAGTAGAGATGGAAAATAGAATACAAAAGGCCAAAAGTCAAAAGCAGGAATTTTATAAGATTTCTGTTGATGGACATACACGATACCTTCTGGTAACATATTCAGAACTCACCATGGCACAGCTGGCTGCAAACGCTGTCTCAACCTTGGACCCTGATGGATTGTTGCTGTGGGGTAATCATAAGGGCTTCTAATGTAGGTGGCCAATCTGTTTGGACTAGACAGATGCATCCCAGTAGCATCATAGACATATGCTTCATATTCTTTTTCATGCTCCATATTGTTCTTTCTATATAGAAGTGACCCTTGCAAGAGTATAGCCCCCCCCCACACAAGATCTCCTGTCCTCTCCCTATGTATTGTATATACCTCACTTGTGTGTGTGTGTGTGTGTATATATATTAGACTGAGTTTTTCAGGACTGGGAATGTACCTCCTTGTGTCTGTCTATTTACTACTACCAGTTTACATAGTAAAGTAATAAAACAGGATTTATCAGACAGTTTTTTTCCTACATTTTTATTTTTTAAATTGACCTTGCACTGGTTTTAACAGAAGACCTAAGGGTGGCCTCAAACAGAAAAGCAAACAGGGAAAGCTCAGTTAGTGTTAAAATGACTGAACAGGGCTCAGAGCTTTGCTTCCCTTGAGGTCCCTCCTCCCCTCTGATTACTATGTACGGGGTTGACTTTTTTTTTAATAGAGCTTTCTGAGCAGCCTCTGAGAACCTGGCTGGGTCTTTAATCTTCAGCCTTGCCTTATTATTTTAGTCTGTATCCCCCTGTGAGATCTGAACATGAGTTAATGACCTGCCTGGTGGAAACAATCAGCTCTGTTCAATACTGTTGATGCTTTCAGAAAAAATAACGTATTAACTACATACACAATAGTTTATAGCTTCTCTTTTTCTATTCAGAGGTAAGCTACCAATATTCATCTTTAATATAATCTTAGTTTGTGAGAAGAATCCAGGAGGTTAAACGGGAATGCTTCAGAGTCTTTGGCAATTATTTGCTAAAATTTCTCACTGGTGTAAAGTTACCAAATCTTTTCCAAGTATAAATATTTATTCTGAAATAACTACCTATTCGAACATTCATATTCTGAAACAATAGTGACACAGAAGCTTATACTGAAATCGTTATGCCAAAAGGCATATTTTGCCAATTGTACATGAAGACAATTGCTTTTGCTAGTTCCATTCTATTATGGTAGCATCAGAGAAAGGCAATGTGCTGGTAGCCTGGGATTGTAAATGTGAGGTCCCGTAGACCAACTCCTAAACAAGGTTAGATGACATGTTTAAAAGGCTGG
Source organism: Crocodylus porosus (assembly GCF_001723895.1). Taxonomy (NCBI): domain Eukaryota; kingdom Metazoa; phylum Chordata; order Crocodylia; family Crocodylidae; genus Crocodylus; species Crocodylus porosus. The sequence goes on along the minus strand of NW_017728947.1, from coordinate 45,390,393 downwards.
TTGCAGCCTGGAGCCTAGCTTATAAATACACTCCTTTCCCTGAAGCTGAATTGCTGATTACAATAATGGGAATTCTAGAAAAAAAATAATGTACTCAACTGAAGAGAGGCAAAATCTAAATAGGAATGGAAAATATTACCATTACTGAAGTCCATCAATTCATAGTCTGCATATTTAGGAATTGTTTTGGACCTGCTGCATTCAAATCCTAAGTACTCTGTGGTAGCCTTTAGAAGACAGAAGTACACTCTTCAAGTATTATGTCCACAATAATACTTTCTTTTTAAATACTTGAGAGATGATTTTCTAATGGCCAACATCCATTAATAATATAAACAATGTGAGCTCTGCAGAAGGAACAAATTGAGTGTTCTTCCAAAACCACTTGAAACCCAATGGATAACCCAAACTCTACTCTCAATGTGAAAACAAGATGCTGCTCTGCAGATGATGAAGATTTCCAGCAGAGTCTGACTTGTGCTCTGCTGAGTAGGTGCCTCCTGTTCTGCTGGGCACTTTGGACTTTGCTTTCCCAGGGTTATTCTTCATCGGGGTTTGAGTGATTGATTGACTCTAGCTCCTTGTTGCTTTGTTTGAAAAATCGTACCAGGTTCTGTATGTATATGCTGGTATGCTTCTAAACCATTAATTCTCCACTGGGCTGCCAGGATATCCTTTAAATGATGTTGTGGGGTATGAGGAGCTAAACCTGTCAATGCAGGGTTAGGCTTATCCCTACCTGGCTGCTCCCAGGCCCACATTGCCTAGCTCCTCTTCAAGGAGGTAAGGAATGTAATTAAGAAATAAATATTTTTTGAAACAGGGTGGTGCTCTATTCACAGAAGTTATGCAAGGGTGCCTTGAACCAAAAATGATTTTGAGAACCATTGTTCTAAGCATGGGCAGCTCTTGGAACCAAAATGGCAGAATATGTCAGAACATTGGGAGTTGAAAAGGATGTCAAAAAAGGAAGCAAAAAAAAAAAAAAAATGGAAGCAGACTGGGGAATTCTTAGGAAGGATTTGTCCCATGGATGAATTCTGCACTACATTCTGATGCAAGTGAGAAGCTAATAGATTTGCTGGAAAATGGACTTGTACTATTTCATGCAATGGCATGCAAAAATAATATAACTTTATAGTGCATTGCACATAACATAAATCCCTGGCCACCAGATTGTAAATATCCTTTAAATGTCCAGTTGATAATTGACAAACTGACATTAACCCTTGCTCAGGTAATAGCTTTATAATTGCATTGTTCTCAGTTAAAATGGGTGGAATTGTGTAAACTTGACTGTAGCAAAAAGTTCTTCTGGGTTTCATGCCTTTACAGGATGACACTTGACTTGTGCCTCATAATGTAATGTGTTAGCTAAAGCATATTGATTTCCTACCATTATTAAGTTGTCTAAAATTTTAATGGGATATCATTGTTCGCAATCTGTGCAGGTCCACTAAGAAGGGAAAGGATCCTGGTTACATCAGACATAAATTAATCAATATAAACTAGTTCCTTCACAAAGGAAAGCTAATTAGGTACGCTGCCACTCAAAGTACCTCTCTTTCCTGGTAACTGAGACTCAGTAATTTCTATTTACAACTGAATTTTAACCCCCCATTAAAAGACAATGCTTATCTATTTTGTGATTGCTCTTTAATGATGTCAAGGTTATTCTGGAGGATGCAATCAATGCAAGAGACTAAGTGCTGTCTCAGAGATATCTTGCTTTCCTTTTGCCACTGCAGACTCTTGAGACTCAAGTAAATACCCCACTGTTATAAGATCTCTGAGCTGCATCTCAGGAGTTAGGCAACATTTTGTTCCCCTCTGATTTCTTTTGTCTCCAGGTCCCAGGCACATCAGCCCCATTGAAGCTTCCTTTTATTTCAATTCCTGAACCCTATGCACTTCATTTCCCCACAAGGGAGTTTTCTAGTTATGAATGGCTTTATGATTCCATTAGATTTCCTACAGGACATGATGGAGATGGTCCTGAGTCATAGTAAAAGTGATTGAAGCAACAGTGGAGGAGTTAAATACTTTTCTCTGCTTCACTACTGGTCTGGAATGCGTCATAAGATCATGTTGTCCTTTAATTTCCTAATGCAGTATGGCCACTAGGGCTGTACGAAGCTTCAGTTGCTGATTCAATTCAGCGGCCAAATCTCCGAATCTGAATCTCCCCAAATTGAATCGGAAGAATGTTAGGAGCTGGAAGGGACCTTGTAGATCGTTGGGTCCAGCCTCCCTGTTCTAGGTAGAAAGACAACTGGGGTTTGGTGACCCCAGTGAGGTGACTGTCTAATTTTCTTTTGAAAACCTCCAGGGTAGGTGACTGCACCACCTCTGGAGGGAGTTTATTCCACAGTCTGGACACCCTTACTGTGAAGGTGTTTTTCCTGGTATTAAGCCTGAAGTGGCCTTCCAGGAGTTTGAAACCATTGGTCCTGGTCTTCCATGGGGATGACCTCGTGAACAGTTGTTCACTGAGCTTCTGATGTACTCCTCTGATATAGCAGTAAGGTGGCATCAAGTCCCCTCTCAGCCTTCTCTTCTTTAGGCTAAAAAGGCCCAGGTCCCTCAGCCTGTCCTCATATGGCTTGCCTTACACGTCCCTGATTATATGGGTGGGCTCTTTTATGGACCCTTTCAAGTTTTTCCACATCCTTATTGAAGTGTGGTGCCCAGAACTAGATGCAGTACTTCAACCAGTGCCGAGTACGGCAGGAATATCACCTTCTTAGACTTACATGAAATGTATTGGTTCATGCATGCCAGCATGTAGTTTCCCCTGCTGACCACTGCCTCTCACTGATGGCTTATATTCATATGATGGTCAATCATTATCCCTAGGTCCCTTTTGGCTGTGGTGCAAATCAAGCTGTCACCACTGAGCCTGTATGTATGTTGAGGGTTTTTTGCTGCCAGATGGAGTACCTTACACTTGGAAGTGTTAAACATCATCTGGTTCCAGTCTGCCTAACTCTCTAGCCTATCCAGATCTGCCTGTATCTGCAACCTATCTTCTGACGTGACCATGCTGCCCCATAACTTGGTGTCATCCATGAACTTGGCCAGTAAGCTTTTCACTCCCCCATCTAAATAATTGATAAAGATGTAGAAAAGTACCAGTCCAAGCATGAACTCCTGAGGGACACCACTAGCCACTTTGTGCCAGGACAACACAGATCCGTTCATGAGCACACTCTGGGTCCTACCCTGTAGCCAGTTTCCCACCCACTGAACCATCGAGCAGCTGAGCCTGCAATCTTCCAGTTTTCCCAAAAGGATTTCATGGGATACTAGATCAAAAGCCTTTTTGAAGTCTAGGGATATAACATCTACCACGTCTCCCGTGTCCAGATGGTGAGAGACTTGGTCATAGAAGGAGATGAGAGTGGCAAGACAAGACCTACCCATGACAAAGCCATGCTGGCTGTCATTCAGAATCTTACCTTTTGTGAGTGTACCACACACAGATTCTTTAATGAGCTTTTCCAGGATTTTCCTTGGGCTACAGGTTAGGATGATTGGCCTATAGTTGTCTGGGTCCTCCCTCTTCCTCTTCGGGAATTGACTCGGAGAGATTTGATGATTCGGCCATAGACACAGCTTCAAATGCTTTTTTTACATACCTCAGGGTACCAGATGGCTTATGAACGCTGAGATGGTGGGGCAGATGGAGCATTCCATGGGAGTGTGTGGGTGGTCCCTAGCATGCTTGGCAGCAGACCTGGAAGTGGACCAGAAGCACTTCTGGTCCACTTTTGGGTCTGGTGGAGAGTGCGTGGGGGACTTCTCCCCGCCCCCTGGCTCGGCAGCTGGTGCCTCCTGGGTCTGGGGGGGCACCCAGGGTCTGCCCGCAGCTGATTGCTGAGACGGGGGAGGTGCAGGGCGGGGTGGACCCAGAAGTGGACCAGAAGTACTTCTGCTGACACCCATGGTTTTACAACTGCAAACCAGAAGTCTCTGCTTCTGCTTTGCCCTGGGTGCCCAGCTGCATCCTTAGATTTGTGTTAAGTACAGAGATAAGTAGCTCTGTTACTTTAAATTGCCAATTGCTGAAATCAAGAGTGAAACCTTATAAAAGGAGATGAGGCAAAATGCTGTGTTTATTGATTATGTGAAGCTGAAGCAGATGCATAAGCTTGGACACACCACCCATGCAAACAGACGCATACAGGCAACCACTCCAGTAAGATGTGATAGTTATCAGCAGAGGTTGCTCAGTGTTAGCACTGGGTGGCAGCCTGGTCTACCTGAGGGTAATGGGAGTGGGGATGAACAGATGTACCTGTGCTCCAAGAGGTTGCAGAGAGTGGATTCCCCCATCATGGCTTATCTGCATCTCACTTTTATAGGGATTTCAAGTCTTTGTTCAGCATTGTGGTTTTTCCATGCTCAGGTTTTAATTAGAAGCTGTTTCTTATCATCTTCTGGTTATCTCAACTTGAGGTCATTCCAGTAAAGTTGGTATCTCAGCCTTGAAGCATTGTGTAGTTGGCATTGTGTAGATCAAATGGCAGAATATGTGGAATTCCTTCTTCTCACTATCTCCTTTTGCACCTGATCACAGATAAGTTCTTTAGCCATCCATTAATTAGTTTATTGTCTGGTAACTCATACATTGGCACCTAGTTGCTTACATAAACAGTTAAAACTTCTTCTTTTCCTTTCATACAAAAATTCCCATTCTTTTACCATTCACCCTCTCGCACAGACTCTCATGTACACAGGGCATACAAAGTTCATTTGCTCATGTCAAGCAGGGAACAAGCACAAAATGGAGTTTTAGTTCTTCATAAAAGACAAAAATAAGGCTAATACAATCATAGAGGTTTATCAATTCAATATTATTATTATTATTATTTTAAAACATAATCTAAACTTTTTAAAACTAATATATATATAAAATTAACTAATATGCAAAAATTCATACTACACCTTTCCTGAGCAACTTACAAGTAGATGCTATTACATTACCTCACCACTACTAGTTTGTTTATGTTCAGGGAACAGCTGCCACAGGATAGCATTTCCACTGGTGTAGCTTTACTGCATTTTTCCCTGGGGTAACTACTCATAAGTTATATGGGTATAAGGCAGGGGTGGGCAATTATTTTGGGTAAAGGGCTGCTTACCCAGTTTTGGCAGGCTTTTGAGGGCTGCATGGGAGCCCTACCCCTTGACAGGCGCCCCACTCCCTGGTCATCCTCTTGGGACCAATGTCCCAGGGCCAGCTCCAGTGGGCCCAGAGTGGGGCGCAGGCCAGCAGGGATCTATGGAGCCAGGCTGGGCTGCACCAGCAGGGAAGGGGGAGCTGGCCTGTCTTCAAGGAGCCCCTGCTGGCTGGGACCCCGCGCTCCTGCCACCCTGCCCCACTTGCACTGGCCCTGGGATACTGATGTGGGCCCTGTGCTCCCACTGGCTCCCTGCCTGCTCACACCCAGTGCCCCCCAGCCCTGTAGTACAGATGGGGGCAGCACAAAGCCCCAACTCCCTGCTTGCCAGCAGGGAAGAAGCTAGTGCTGAGTATGGGCAAAAGTGGCCCCTTGCCCACCCCATGGCTGGCACTGTCTGCTGCCAGCACTTGCAGCCCATGCGGGCTGTCCAGAGCAGGCACAGGTAGCCTCATGTGGGCTGCAGGTGGCTGCAGTGCGGGGCACTGCCCATGGTGTGGGCAAGAGGCCACTTTTCCCTGCACTTAGCACCAGCTTGTAATCTGCCCCACTGGCAGTGGGGCCAGGTTACAAGGTGGTGCTGAGCAAGGGGGGGTGGAGAAAGCAGCCCTCCCTGCACCATGCCTGGTTCCCTGCACTGCAGCCTCTTTTCTCTGCGCAGGGAAGGAGCCCAGGGAAAAGCTGAGCATGGGGGGGAGCCACCCCTCCCCCACACCACTCTCAGTGCCACACGCTGCAGGCATGCGCAACCTGTGTGGGGTTGTCCGGAGTGGGCACTGGCAGCCCCATGTGGGCTGCAAGCAGATCCCGTGTGGGGTGCTGGGTGTGGGTGGGAAGGGGCTGCTTCCCCCCTGTGCTCCTTCCTTGCCTGGGGTCTCCCCCCCCCCACAACTTACCTCAGCTTCTCACATCGGGGCAGCCCAGAAACCTGGGTTGGGGGTGGGGCTGGGCAGCTCTTGCTGTTGTTGGAGCCCACTGGGCTTCCCCTGGGTTCTACTGCCTTTTGGTTCCTGTCATTTTTGACAGGAACCAAGGGCAGAGAAATATTAATTTTCTACATTTTTCTTTTAGGGGCCCCATGGGCTGGATAAAGTGTCCTCATGGGTCGGATCTGGCCCGTGGGCCATATTTTGCCCACCCCGGTATAGGGCTGTGGATTGTGTGTCTGCTCCTTGTTTACATTGCTATAAAGGAAGGCTATGTCTGTCTGAATTAAGACAAATGAATATTACCTACTTTTTAGGTCAACCTGAAAAACTCACACAAGGGTGAATTGCAACAATTTAAATCAGTTCAAGAAAATTTTAAGTTGATACAATTTCTATGCATAAATGAGGCTTAATTAGGTTAGGTGCTAAAGGTTAGGTGCTAAAAGTGGGGGAGAGTAATAAAGAAATGGAGAGAAAGAAGAACTTAGGAATCTTTAATATGATTCTTCAGTAACCACTGATGCACAGGCTAATGGACAAAGATTAATTTTGAATATAACACTTAAAAGGTGCTAATTTTTAAATATTGGTATACAAGTCATTTTAAAATCAGAATGCCTCCTTACTACTTTGGCCATAGAGTCCCCAAGATGTTACAGAATTGTGAAACCATAGTTGGCAAAGTTGGCCAATGTTGTGGTAGAATAAATAACAAGGATAGATGAGTTCAACAGGGAGAGCTGCATCTTATGGTAAACTTCATATTTTCCCAGTTGGTAGGGTTGGAAGGGACCTAAGCAGATCTTCAAGTCCGACCCCCTGCCATGGGCAGGAAAGAATGCTAGGGTCAAATTACCCCAGGTAGGTGATTGTCTAGCCTCCTTTTGAAGACAACTTCCCTTGGAAGTTGGTTCCAGCTCCTAGCCACCCTGACTGTGAATTAGTGCCTCTTGATGTCTAGCTTGAATCTACTCTCAGCCAACTTATGGCCATTATTCCTTGTAACTCCTGGTAGTGCTTGGGGGGAACAGAAACTCTCCCATTGCCTGCTGGTCCCCCTTGGCAAGTTTATAGGCAGCCAACAGATCCCCTCTCAGCCTTCTTTTGTGGAGGCTGAACAGGTTCAGGTCCCATAGCCTCTCCTCATAGGGCCTACCCTGCTGCCCCTTGATCATGTGAGTGGTCCTTCTCTGGACACTTTCAGTGCTATCCACATCCCTCTTGAAGTGCAGCGCCCAGAACTGGATGCAGTACTTCAACTATAGCCTGACCAATGTTGCACAGAGGAGGAGGATCACTTTGGAGCTGCTCATGATACATCTGTGGATGCATGACAAGGTATGGTTGGCCTTCCTGACCACATCCCCACATTGGCGGCCCATGTTCATCTTGGAATCAGTAGAGACTCCAAGATCCTTTTCTGCCTCTGTGCTGACAAGGGAGTTCCCCAGCCTGTAGCTATGCTACTGGTTCTTCCTCCCCAGGTGCAATACCTTGCACTTGTCTGTATTGAAACCCATCCTATTCTCATCTGTCCAACCCTGTAACCTGTCCAGATCTAGTTGTAGCCTGTCCCTCTCTTCTAGCACTTCTCCCCACAACTAATGTCTTCTGGGAATATGAACAAGGTGCTTTTCACCCCCTTTTCCAAGTTGCCGATGAAGATATTGAATAGTGCGGGCCTGAAGACCGAGCCCTGGGGAACCCCACTGCCCACATCCCTCCAGGTTGAAAATGACCCATCCACCATCACTCTCTGGGTGTGGCCCTCCAGCCAATTTGCAACTCATCTGACTGTGTAGGTGTCAACACCACAGTCACCTAATTTTTTAATGAGGATGGGGTGAGAGACAGTGTCAGAGGCATTCCTAAAGTCCTGAAAGACTACGTCCACCGTGACACCTGCATCCAAGGCTTTTGTGACCTGGTCATAGAAGGCAACCAGGTTGGTCTGACAGGACCTGCCTCTAATGAACCCATGTTGATTGCCTCTAAGCATAATCTCCCTTGCTGGTCCCTTGCAGGTGTGTTCTTGGATAATTTTCTCAAAAAGCTTCCGTAGGACTGAGGTAAGACTAATGGGCCTATAGTTTCTTGGGTAATCTTTCCTCCCTTTTTTGCAAATGGGGACCACATTAGCCTTTTTCCAGTCCTCTGCCACTTCACCAGAGCACCATGAGTGCTTGTAAAGCTGTGCCAGGGGTCCTGCAATGACCTCTGCCAATTTCCTCAGCACTCTGGGGTGGAGATTGTCGAGACCTGCTGATTTGAACACGTCTAGTCTCTCTAGAAGTTCCCTGACTAAGTCCTCACTGACCCTGGCCTGGCTGCACCTCCCCTGGGTCCATCCAGAATCCCAGTGTGAGGGATGTCATTCACTTGGTAGTATGTTTTATGTAGTTAAATGGCCACAAGTCTAAGAGGCAAGGATGTAGGAATCCTAGGATGGGGGACTAAGTTTTGGAATGTAGCAGCTCCAAAAAAAGACTTGGGGAGGGGGGTGTCATACTGAATAACTACATGAAGAAGATATTGCAGTGCCACATAGTGCTAAGAGGGTGAATGTACTCTTTGGGCATATAAGCAAGGGAATATGCAATGAAAGTAGAGAGACATTAGAAAGGGGTAAGCAATAAGTGGTATAGTTGCAGTATATCGGTATCAGAAAGGACAAGAACTTTGCTAAGACAGCTTTCTAGTTTTCAGAGAAAGATGCAACAGAACTCAAGATCAGGTAGCTGATGCTAGACAAAGACTAAAAGGAAGATGGAGGTTTTTAGAAGTGAAGATAGCTAACCATTGAAAAAGATTTGCCTAGTAGTTAGATTCTCCTTCATTTTAAGTCTTTAAAATCAAAGTTGAATAGTTTTCTAAAAGGTGTGCTATAGCTCAACAAGACGTTACAGGTATGATACTTGAAGAAATGTAATGGTTTATGTTACACAGGCTGCTGATAAGATCACCACAAGGGTCTCTTTGGTTTCAAAACCTATACATTGTAATTGGTTCTGGGGGATTTTAATGGGAGACTTAATGAAAGTCCTGCTTTATGCTAGGCTTTGATACCGTGGCTTCACCTATCATCCTACCTATCATGATGCATACAAAGATAGGAGATCACTGGTTGGTACTTGTCTTTGGAGCAGAGATAAATGTGCTAATTATTTGCAGTAGATACAATACCACCAGTGGTTCAATTTAAAAAGACTGATCTCAATAGCAGCCTGATACTCTTTAAAAACTATCTAGTTCTCTCCCTCTAAAGGGATGAGTTTTATCTTGTCACTAGTTGTTATGATCTCAGCACCTGTATTTAAACTTCCTCATCTATTTCAGTTGTATTAAGTATTACACATGCTCAAGTCAACAAAACTGTGAAGAATGTCTTTCACTATAAAATTTCTTGGAATAAAATACTACCTCATTCTTCTTTCATTTTTTGTGCAGGAGGTTCATATATTTGATCTCTAATAAGCTGTGCTGTTTATTGTACTAGAGACATGCACACATAGAAACTGATTTGCTTAGATCTCTCAGAATGAAAAACTGTGACTATATTTCTGATGAAGTGAAATTGAAACAAATAGGATCTTCATACCTTGTTATGATTTAACTTCAAGATAACAAGACACCATAGTAATGGAAGTACTGGAACCTATTTAATCTCTAAACAGCAACGACATTGAAGGGGAATGGATTAGCACTCGGCATAAATCTCTGATTTATATACTATGTTGCATCCAGAACTTGAAAATGAACAGTTAGAAGTCACAGTATTAAATCTCTCCTTTCCTAAAATCACCATATTTTACTTTGGAAAGCCACAGAAAAGACCCTGAAGCTCAGATTTGTGTATTCAGTCTAACACAAGCCATGATGCCTTCTTCCATGATATTACTCATCCAATGTTATAAAAATTTTAAATGTCTGCCATAATACTAGTAGAGCAATGAATAGAACACAGCACATTTAGCAAAGATGAACAGGATGAATTTATAATGAATGGACAAAATAAGAAAAGGAAGTTGTCTTTGGTAACCATTCACACAAACAGATACCTGGCCATCAGCTAGGAGCACACAATACCTGTAGCTTTGAGACTAGAAAGGGACTGTATGTTTCCAGGGAACCAGTAATAAAATCTTAGAAGCATAGTATCAATGAGTCAGAAGGGCCCCGGGCAGATCATCTAGTCCGACCCCCTGCCACGGGCAGGAAGGAGCACTGGGGGTGGCAGGGGTCATAAGACCCCAGCCAGGTGCCTATCCAGTCTCCTCTTGAAGATTTCCAGGGAAGGT
>NW_017728947.1:45371149-45379643 GCF_001723895.1 Crocodylus porosus | reverse complement strand
ATAGAGGGGGAGCAAGACCTCTCTGGACCTGTTAGTGATGCCCCTGTTGATGCATGACAGGGTGCGGTTGGCTCTGCCTATTGCTTCATTGCATTGGCGACTCGTATTCATCCTGGAGTCAATCATGACTCCAAGATCTCTCTCTGCCTCTGTGCTGCTGAGAGAGTCAGCCCCTAATGTATAACCATAATGCTGGTTTCCTCTCCCTAGGTGCAACACCCTGCACTTGTCCTTGTTGAACCACATCCTGTTCAGATCCTATCACTTCTCTAACCTATTCAGGTCTGCCTGGATGTGGTCCCTGCCTGCCGGTGTAGTCACTTTACCCCACAGCTTGGCGTCATCAGCGAACTTGAACAGGGTGCTCTCCACATCCTCGTCCAGGTCACTAATGAAGATGCTAAACAGCAACGGCCCTAGGACAGAGCCCTGGGGGATGCCACTGCCCACACCCTCCCAGGTCAACATCGACCCATCCACCACCAGCTTCTGTGTGTGCCCCTGGAGCCAGTTTGCCACCCATGTGACTGTGCATTCATCAATGCCACAGTTCCTCAGCTTGCCCACCAGAATTGGGTGGGACACTGTGTCGAAGGCCTTCTGGAAGTCCAAGAAGATGACATCGACTTCCTCCTTCTCGTCTTTGTTACCTGGTCATAGAAAGAGACCAGGTTAGTCAGGCAGGATCGGCCTTGCACGAACCCATGCTCATTACTTCTCAACATCACTTCCCCTGCAGGGCTCTCACAAATTTGGCCCATGATAATTTTTTCAAAGACCTTCCCCAGGATAGAAGTGAGGCTGACTGGCCTGTAGTCACCAGGCTCTTCCTTCCTCCCCCTCTTGAAAATAGGGACCATATTGGCCCTTTTCCAGTCCTCCGGGACTTGGCCCGAGCACCAGGAGTCCTCGAACAGCCATGCCAATGGCTCCGCAATGACACCAGCCAATTCCCTCAGCACCCACAGATGAAGGTCATCTCGGCCTGCTGACTTGGACACATCTAAGCCCTTCAGGTAGTCCTTAACAGAGGCTTTTGCCTCTGAGTTGTTGATTTCCACCCATTTTAGGCCAGTAGTATGTGTAAATAATACCCTACATTCTATGTTGAGCATGACAGGACCTGGCTGTAGGGGCCCAGAGGGTTGAGGGCGCAGCTCCTGCCGCAGTCCATCTCCATAGGATGCCCTTTCTTTTTCCTTACATGCCATGCCTTTACAGAATTATTTTAGCATTAAAGGGAAACTGTCCCAGGGTCCCAGAGTGAGTTCTAGTTCATTTGGGCCAGTGGGTCCTTCTCATGCCCAACTGACCCCAGTCCTACCCCTTGGGCCCTCCTGGCCCTATACATTGTGGCCCTCCTGGCCAGATCAGTGCCTCAGGACACCAGTTGACTAATGGGCTATTTGTGGCCTTCATCTACCTCTACAGATACATCCATGCCTTGCAGATATTACATTGAGTTGTCCGCTGGGCCCTCAATTACTCCAGTCAGCTTCCCAAATCCCCAACCCTAGCAAGTCTCTCTTTTCCCTGGGCTGCTGGCCCTAGTTTAGCTTCTACCCTCTTGGCATTCAACCCCTTCCCCAGGCTTCTCAGCTTAAGCTTATAAGCCTTGCTGCCATGGCCTTGGTCCCCTTGGCCTTGGTTTAGTTCTTTTAGCCTTCTGGGTCCCCAGCCCCAGGCTAAGCTGCTTTCACTGCCCTAGACCTCAGCTCTCTGGGTCCCCCACTGCAGGCTAGGCTTGCCTGCCACTGGTCTTAGCTCTCCCAGCTTCAGCTTAACTCCTCACACTAGCCTCAGCCATCTGGGTCTCTGACCCCAGGCTAGGCTACTTGCTATGGATTGCCCCACCAGGTACCCCTCCATGACCTCCACAACTACCCTGTAGCCATGGCTAGAGACAGGCATAGGCAAACCAAGCAGCCACCCAGGCCCTGGACAGAAAGCAGGCCCAAAAATGGTAATTTTAAAATTATCATCATCGTTATCTCTGGCGAAAGGGGGCACAACACTAAAAGTCTGCCCAGAGCTGCCAGGAGTCTAGGTACTGTACTGTTGTAGCCATAACCAGTCCTCCAGTGCCAAGCTTAAATCACAACATAAATAGAAGCAACTGCTTCACAGCTAAAAACCTATCCAGCTCTAAGTCATTTTCTCACTACAGGCTATAAATCCCCCTTGGCTGTCTCCTGGCAGCCCCATGGAATAGTCCAAATGCCTGTCAGTCTATCTTCTGTAGGCATTACCCTCAGGAGCTCCTCTTCCTGCAGCATGCAAGGCCCAATTAGCTGCCTGGTCTCAGGCACTGGATTTATGTGCATCCAAAGCCCTGCCCCTCTCCTGCAACATGCAAGGGTTTTCATTTAGGCCTGATGACCAGCCTGCCCTTCTGCACTGCAATTTAGCTCAGTAGCTTGCAACTCTTTGCTTCTGGGCTGCCTAGATATCTGCCCCCTTAGTTGCAGTTCAGCTAGCTTCCAGACAGGTACTCCCTGCAGAGGCAACCCCTATCCTTGGTGTTTTCTCGCCTGCTGGCTTTTTAGCAGCTATCTTTTGCCCAGCTGCCAGACTCACTGTGAACTTAGCTTGCTGTGGCATCCCCTTAAAGTGGCAGGAGCCTCTGGCTCCCTGTTACAGGTAGCTTATGACAAATGCGTTTGATTGTCAGTCTAGAACATAGTACATGACTGACAGCCCTATGTACATTACAGTTTTAATTGAATCAAATGCATGTTTCTCTTTGCCCCTCTCTGGCTTTCTCTCTTATTAGTTCATAGTATCTGTAAGGGTTAGAAGCCCCACAACTGTCACAGCATGTTGCCAGAGGCCTTGAGATGGAAATGGCTCACTACTGAAAGCCCAGAGATTGTGGTAGAAGGGCAAAGGCTCAAAGATGGCGATAGCAGACTGCCTGAGAGCCCTGGAGAAATGATGCCTTAGGCAGAGTAGCCTTGGAGAGATGGTGAAGCACACCTAAAAAGCATACTCTGGTCTCTAGAGACAGCCTCCCAGAATTTATCAGGATAGTTAACATAAAAGGCATGACAGGATGGAAATGGGAAGGTGCTGCAAAGGCTGGGGAGCATAGCAGGCAGATCTGACTGCTGCCCCATCTCAGACTTTGTGTGAGAAGCTTGCTACAATGAAGTAAAATGGAAACAAATAGGATCATTGTGCCTTGTTAACTTTCCTTTGTCTTCTGTAGGCTTGGCTGTCAGGCAGCTGCTATTTTTTACTGTTTCAGATGCAAAGTGATACTAAGGGACTTAGTGGGTATCAACAAAGGCACTATTAAAAGTGAGGGGCTTACCACTTGGGAGTGCATTTCAGCTGATCTTATGTCATTTTTTTTTGTCCACTCCTATCCTGAAATAAATGATGCTAAATCACAATTTTTACCCCATAAAAGCAGTTTGGCTTAATTTTTTGCAGATCAGGAGTGGATGGATGAATAAGTTGTACTGGTTTTAGCTACACCATACTAAGTACTCACCATCTTTTTGAAGAAGTGTAACTACTGCATCTACCCATTCCCATTATGTTCCCTCATGCATTCTCTCTTTTCTTTCTATATTGTTTTTTCCTAATCTGAGAGGTCATTAAGACTCAACTATCTATTTTTACTCTGTGAGTAAACATAACAGCTAGAATAGTCAACATCAAAACTGCCATAAGAGCTCTTTCTTCAGGAAGAGTGAGAAAGATTTGGACAGGTACAGAAACTACATTCCTTCCTAAAAGTAATTCTAACATGCTAGGGCAGAAATATATTTGTAAAATGTTGTGGGGAAACTAGTATAAAAGAAGGCCAATGTGATGCCTATCTTCAAGAAAGAGAGGAAAGTGGATCTGGCTAACTATAGGCCCATCAGCCTGACTTCTGTCCCGGGGAAGATCTTAGAAAAGTTTATTAAAGAGGCCATCCTTAATGGACTGGCCAACGCCAACATCCTGAGGGATAGCCAACGCGGCTTTGTTGCAGGTAGGTCTTGCTTGACCAATCTCATTTCCTTTTATGATCAGGTGACCTATCACCTGGACAAGGGAGAAGAGATTGATGTCCTATATCTTGACTTCAAAAAAGCCTTTGATCTGGTATCCCATGATCACCTTTTGGCAAAACTGGCCAATTGTGGCCTTGGGTCCACCATGATCTGCTGGCTGGGAAATTGGCTCTGTGGTCGGACCCAGAGGATAGCAGTTGACGGAAGTCAATCGTCATGGTGCCCTGTGACCAGTGGGGTCCCTCAAAGCTCTGTCCTTGGACCCATATTGTTCAACATCTTCATTAACTATGTGGACATCGGAGTCAGAAGTGGACTAGTCAAGTTCACCCATGACACCAAACTTTGGGGTAAAGCATCCACACCAGAAGACAGGCAGGTGATCCAGGCTGACCTGGACAGGCTCAGCAAATGGGTGAATGAGAACCTGATGAAAAATGCAATGTTCTCCACCTTGGAAGGAAAAACCTGCAGCACTCTTATAGGTTTGGCAGTGCTACGCTGGCTAGCACTATGGAAGAAAGAGACTTGGGGGTCATCATTGACCACAAGATGAGCATGAGCCTGCAGTGTGATGCTGTGGCTAGTAAGGTGAGCAAAACGCTGGCTTGCCTACATAGATGCTTCTCAAGGAAATCCTGGGACGTCATTCTCCCCTTGTACTCAGCTTTGGTGTACAGCTGGAGTACTGTGTCCAGTTTTGGGCTCCACAATTCAAAAAGGATGTGGAGAATCTTGAGAGAGTCCAGAGGAGAGCCACGCGCATGATCAGAGGTCAGGAAACCAGACCTTATGACGACAGGCTGAGAGCCATGGGGCTCTTTAGCCTGGAAAAGCGTAGGCTCAGGGGTGATCTGATGGCCACCTAAAGTTTATCAGGGGTGACCACCAGTATCTGGGGGAACGTTTGTTCTCCAGAGCGCCCCAAGGGATGATGAGGTCGAACAGTTATAAACTACTGCAAGACCGTTTCAGGCTGGACATAAGGAAGAATTTCTTTACTGTCCGAGCCCCCAAGGTCTGGAACAGCCTGCCATCAGAGGTGGTTCAAGCACCTACTATGAACACCTTCAAGAGTAAATTGGATGCTTATCTTGTTGGAAACCTATAACCTCAGCTGACTTCCTGCCCTTTGGGTTGGGGGCTGGACTCGATGATCTCCCGAGGTCCCTTCCAGCCCTAATGTTCTTCTATTTTGGGGGGAGATCACTTTTTTTAAAGTTTGTTTTTACTCCTGTGAACCCATAAATCCAGGTTTTGTATAATAAAAAGTAACTTTATGTCACTACCAACACACCAGAACCTCTCCAACAACTGAAGAGATTCCTGTAGTTGTTCATTTCTCCCCTTCCTTCATGCCTCATGCATCAGACTTGCTCTTTGGCACACCTGGCATTGCTGCTAACAATAGACTAAGTAGACCTCCCATGGTGGTCTACTTAGGTGATGTCAATAATCTGCATATTAGGTATGGGCGGCCTGGTTCAGAGCAGAAGGATTTTTAGTGCTTTATAGTGTTGAATTTTTGAATTAATATTAATTAACTAGAACTAGGGTGATAGGAGAACCAACACCAAACTGAAATGAAAGTGCAGCAGGCCACTTAGGTAGACAGAAATATTTTTCCATAATGTAATACCACAGTCTTCTTTCATTTTCTCTCTTACTTTGTTCCTGTGCACTGTGTTGTGTTGAGCTAGCCAGGTGAGCCATAACATCCTAAATCCCAGAGATTCATATTTTTATATTGAGATTCCTCAAAAAAACCTCTGTTCTGTTGGAGGAATTACACCTCATCCCTGTCTGTGACCGACTGTGACAGGGGCCCTTCCCGGGGCTAGATCACAAGTTAACCTGTCCACCTGCCTAGGACAGTCTGTCCTGACTCGCTTGCCATGACTTGAAAGGAGGAGGCTGCCCATTCACTACCCTGATGCCAAGGGGAACTATCCATGCTTTTGAACCTTCCCTCCAATGTGGTTCATGGTTCACAGATGGCATCCAGACTATTATTGTTCCCCAGATTCAGGCTGGGGCAAACTCAGTCTGCCATTGGACCTCTTATACGCTCACACTCACTCTGCCCCCACTCTCACAGGGGCCTCTTGCATGCCGCCTGTCACTGGGCCACTCGCTACCACCTTTGCTGTCCTTAAGCGACCCCCTTTGGGCCATCAGACTTTGTTACTTCCATTCTGGTAGGACACACACAGCCCTTTGGATCCCACGAGTTCACCTACTCTGCGTGGCCTGACCTTACACCAAATACCAGGCTGACTCCACCCAAAGCTCCTCACTGGGCAACTCGACTTTATCCTCAGTCATGGGGGTTGGCCCATGTACTGTCCTTTAGGCTGCCCTTGCTGCCCTACTCAGTTCTCCCCGCTGCAGCCCTTCAAGCTTCTTTTAGTGGCCCTACACTGCCCCCCCCGCCACAGTTCTTCAAGTGCCTCTTTTTGCACCCTACTCTGAACAGGCCCTCACAATAACCCTTCACAACAACTCTACCCCCTCCAGGGTTTACGGGGATCCTTCATCCCTGCTGGGCTCAGATACGCCTTCTAATGGGCACGCTTAGACCCACTGCTCCACTACTCTCTAGTCTTTCCCACTTGTTGGTGGGGGCTGGAGTTAAGGTGCCCCTACCCGCCTTTCACGGAGGAGGTAACTGGCCTGGCATTTCTGGGGGACTCCCTCACCACAAGGAGTCCTGCCAAGCCACCCTTCCCTGGCAGGGTGCAGTTTCAAGTCATGCTGAGGATCAGGAGCCTCCAACCATCCCCATGGCTCTTGCCCTTACCTCCAAGATGTTCCAGGAGCAGAAGCTCAGCTGGCTGATGTTACTGCCTCAGCAGCTCGCAGTTAATTGCTGCCTCTGCCTGTCTTGTCAAAGTTTGAAAATGGGCACCTTAGTCAAGCACCTGATGGCTGCCCGCCCCCAGCCCTTAAAGTGCCAGGCATGCAAAGGTGCACTGCCACACTGACATTGTTATGTTGGCAAAAGTTGGAGTATATTACTGGGCATTGTTTAATTCATGAAAGCTTTTCATAAACAGAGTTGGACTGGATTTGTATCAAATCAGATTTTTTTTAGTCACTTTTATCTTACTGAGATTTCTCACACTCCATTAATCATTCCAATTCAGTTTGGATTAGAGTTAGTGAAAGACTTCTTAAAAAAATATATCTTAAAATGACACTAATTTGGTACGAGTTATGAATTGCTTGCAGGCCTAACACATTTATGTTCATGATTATATGAGAGCTCAAATCTGTCAGAGGATGACGTGCTAGCTATAAACATCACAAGTTTGAACCACTCAAGTTTGAAACCTGGGAAGCTTGACTCAGCCGTTCATCAACCTGCATTTTAGTTATGGAGTACTGTGCAGTGTATTGTGTTGGAGCTTTCTTGGTATTTAAATAAAAAACCAAGGAACTACTTCCTTTGCTAAAGCATTTGCACCTCTGAAATTTTGATTGAAAACCTCTACTATACCCTACTGTTTCTTCAGTGAGTTTTGATCTGTTCTGTGGCCAGCTTTGTTTTTGTTCACAGTTGTGTAGCATGTCCTAGCTGGCTGTCATCTTCCAACACAGAAGTCTTTGCATATAGAATATATTGTGGCATGTTGAGATAAATTGGAAACTTATGGGAAGAAAAGTGATAAGTCTAAAATGTGCATATGCACTTAACTGTGGAGTAAACTAATTAGCTGTGAAGTACAGCATCACTGTCTACACATGGAATGGCATTAGGCTACAGTAAACTAATTAATGCCACCATAAGGTAGTACTGTCAGGGTTACTCCTGTGGTCAGCATCTAGACATGCATCTAATCTCAGTAAATTACCCCAGTGTAAGATCCATACAGAAGTAGGATAGCTCTGCTAACTCTCTGTTCTATTCAGGCCAGTTAGCCCTGCTGAGGAGTGGGGTTTGAAGCCATCTGGGTGGTGATTCATTCTGCCATGTAGATATACCTCTGGGAATGTCACTGCTGAAATGTTATGGTCAGTTATAGTGACAACAATTTAAAAGGATATTAGGAAAAAGAGGAGGATTCAGAAAATAGCAAGAAGAATCATTTGGGGTAGAAAACATTCCTGAAGGACTTCAATCCATTAGTCTGAAAGAGGTTGAGGTATGTCCAAGTACTTTTATAGAAAGAAAAAATCAAGTGATTCAGAGATCTACAGTCTAGTTAGACAGAGGCGTAATTGGATCCAATGGAGAGAAGTTGAACCTAGAAGAATTCAAACTCAAACTAAGGTCCCTCTTAGCCGAGCCGGTAGGGAGCCGCGCTCCCGAGCCGCGCGAACAGAGCGCACAAACAGGCGCGGTCTGTAAGAGCGCGCCGGCATTTGTGGCGGTGTTCGCGCCGGCGGGCGAGCAGGCGGGGCCCAGAGGCTGACCCCTGCTCTGCTAGTAAGGGCAGCAACTCCTGCGATGGTGTCGACACGGAGTTCTGCCAGGGCCCCTGTCC
>NW_017728947.1:45343409-45370904 GCF_001723895.1 Crocodylus porosus | reverse complement strand
GTTTAGATTAGATATTAGGAGGCGCTACTTCACAGTCAGGGCGGCTAGGGCCTGGAACCGGCTTCCAGGGAAAGTGGTGCAGGCTCCTAGCCTGGGGATTTTTAAAAGGAAGTTAGATGAGCACCTTGCCGGGTCATCTGACCCCGGTGCTCTTTCCTGCCAAGGCAGGGGGTCGGACTAGATGATCTACCTAGGTCCCTTCTGGCTCTAGCTACTATGAAACTATGAAACTATGAAAAGTTTTTGACAGTGAGGGTAATATCTGTAATATCTTCTCAAGGGAATCTCTATTGCCTGGAGTCTTTAAAAGTCTGATATATTGTATCAGTTCAGTGATCCTATCAGGGAACAAATACATTAGTGTTCCTTGTACTGTTTGACTAGGAAACTACTCAGGAAGTCTTATGAGAGTTTGTGGGAGGTCTTATGCTGTTACTTATTATTTGTATTTCACTAGGCAAAGATAAAAATCCTTTGGGTAGGGCTTATCTCTTAGTCTGAATATCAAGATCTGGATCTCTGGGGACTACTGTAATAAAAATACCTAGACACAATTGAAATAATAAAATTTTGTGCAAGAATCCTTATGGCAGCTCAGTGAGTCAGCACATTTCTTTGTAAAAGCATACATTTAAAACTTACAAAAATATAGCTGTATTGATGAATATTGTGTCAGGCGAGTAGGGGGCACTCCCACGTTGAGCCATCTAGCTCACTGCACCCAACCACCTTCCAGGCTCTGAGTGCCTCCCTGGGGGCGCCTCGTGTCTGGCTGACCCCCTTCCTGGAGCACACCTGCTATCCTGGGGGTTCTACTGCCACTGAGGGCTGGGCTTGATTCTGGCTCTGTGTACTCTGGGAAACACAGGCCTAGTAGCCCTCAAGGGTACTTGATTCACTTCAAGAACTTGGGATGTCTCCCTCAGTCGGAAGCACAAGTAGTGGTCTCCCTTAGCTGAACTAAGGGGACCCCAAGGCATAATCTAGACCCACTCCCAATAAGTCTCCCATGCTAGGTACAAAGGAGAATTTTATTGGTTACAAGGGGTAGGGTTGGAATAGGGTACAAGATAGAGTAATATCAGAGAAATCCCATAGAGCAAACTAGCATGGCTGGGTAGCCTTTGATCACGCATCTGAGTTACTGCAAGCTATATATCTAGTTAGATCTCAGGTAGTTTACTCACAAGCATCATCCAGAGGGAGGTGGAGATTCCCTCTGGAGGCAGGCAGTTCCTTGATCATGAGTTTTGGGAGACAAAGAACAAGAATCAGATGGTTCAGCTCTTCTCTCTCTCTGAGTCTTCCTCATGGCTGCTGCCCCCTCCTCCTGGGAAGTCCTTAACTTATATAGTCCTTATGACCTTATTTACCTGGTCCAATGGAGGCCAGCACCTGTTGGCTGTCAGCCAACCAATTTGAAATGCATCACTGGTTTCTGGGCAGACTGGCAGTTCCTAGCTCCGCAGGGAGCAAGCCCCTCACCCAGGTAGCTGATACCAGTCATGTAGGCAGAGGGAGCAGGTTTCCCCCCACCCTCAGAAATGTATCCAGCTCAGGTTACCTAAAGAGATAGGGTAAGGTGTGTACCCTCTGCAGGGTCCATCCTAACCAAATTGTCACAGAGCAGAGTTTTTGGGGAGAAACAGAGGTGGCCTTTTGCCACAAATATATGCAGCATAACTAGCTTGTCCTTTGAAATCCTCTCTTCCAGTATTTTGCTTGTAAAGGGTAAGGTGGCTGGAAACTCTGTTGGACAAAGCATTACTGCAACAACCAGGAGGGATGGACATGTCAGGCAAAATGTACTTTCTTGGAAGCAGCAAGAGATACCTTATGCTGTAAAGTCACTGACCTTATTTCAGGTATTGACAGTTGGAAGGTGAATTGGCATTTGACCGCTTCCCTTCATCTGAGCATATGATGGCCTAGATTCCACAGAAGCAAAGGATGCTTTCTAATTGACTTCAGGACATGGCTCAGAAACCTGAAATGCTTCTTAGTATCAGCAATAAAAAAAACCCAAACCAAACAAACACTGAATTGCAGTTTCTTAGTTCAGTCTTTGAAGTGAGTTATATAAAGCTGACAGAACCTTGAAAATTTCTTGTGTTTAGAAGGCAAGTGAGAATTCATGGCAACTTTTTTACCTAATAAATCGTACATAAGATCTAAGGGCAGGGTTGCCTGAATAGTGAATTGTTGCTGTTTAAATAATTACATTACAGTAACAGAAAAAAATGAGCCAGTCAGGTCAGGCCAGTATTGTGTTAGGACCTGTAAAACTGCATGGTAAGTCTTTGCCCAACAGAGTTCATTACAGTAATTACAGGTGACAAATGCATGGTCTATAGCAGGGGTCAGCAGCCTCCGGCATGCGTGCTGAGCATGGCACGCAAGGCCATTTTGTTTGGCACACTACCGCCAGCCCGCGCTCTAAGCAACTGCTGCCAGCCACAGAGCCTAGGCTGCTCCCAGCAGGTGGCTGGGAGGCTGCAAGCCCTGCTGCAAGCAGACCAGGCTCTGTGGGCCAGCTACAGCTGGGAGGCTGCAAACAACTGCTCCAGGCTCTGGCATGTTGGCAGTCTGGCACCTCCAAGGTAGACATTGTGGTTTTTTTGGTATTCTGGCCAAAAAACATGCCTACCCCTGGTCTATAGGCTGGTTATTGATTATTTGGTACATTTAAAGTAGGGAACAGTTACATTTCTGGCCCTCATCTTTGGAAAAGATAAGGGTGTGTGTGTGTCTGCGTGCATGGGGGAGGGGGATGTTGTGTGTGAAATAAGGATAAGTTGATGCAGTGCTATCTTCCTGAGGCTACGAAATTGCCTGAAACAATCACAAAACTGTGGCTCCCCCATCCTCTATTTCAATAACTGCAGAATAAATGCTGAAATCTAGAAATAATGCTTCAGGTAAAAGATCCCCCCGCCCAGCATTTAATCAACATAATAGCTGCAATACAATTAAGGATCTCTGTGTAAGGTGTTATACCACTTATATGTATACATTATGATGTAGTCTTTTTCACTGCATGGCCTATGTCTATGCACACATGCTTCTGCCACCAGATGTTCTGGTGGCAGACAGCTGCCTCTACCAAGCTGCCAGAGTGCATGCAGAACCGCAAGTTTATTGTGATTCTATGCAACGCCAGTGTGCATTTGTGTTGTCAGAGTACAAAGTGCATTTTGGGAGAGCAGCAGCTGTTGAATGGATCACAGCAGCCGAAGGTATGGGGACTGCACATGCCTTCTGCTGACTACCTAGTTTTGGCAGCAATGCTTCTCTACTGGCAGAAGTCAGGGTTCTGCTGGTGCAGAAAGGCTTTATGTATTCTAGTTTTCTCAGTAGAACTGGAATAGTGGAGTGCAGAGTAAACCACAACCACATGCTATTATTCTTTTTTCCCCCCACAGAGCCTCTGCCTCTTTCAGGGCACAGGATGGATGGGGGAAGAAGAAAAAGAGGATTATGTGTATATGTGGGTAGTATTGGAAGAATAGACAGGAAGGTGCAGAAAGGAGAGAAACAGTGCTAGTCCTGGAGTGATGTTGAATAGGACAATAAGGTATTGGTAAAATAAATGCTATCTAAAAAATCATTTACTGCATGAAAGGTAGATTCACTTCTACAAAAAAAGGAAAAGAAGAAAAGTCAGATCTCACATGGGCAGCATGGGTAGATTTGCTATCAATTGAAGGGGTTATATTATTATTGTAACTTTTATGCCTCATCACACTAACTATAATTAAAAATGAAATTTAGGTTCAATTGTGCTTCAAAGCATTGCCCTCTGTGAGGGGTATATCATTAGTTCTACAAGGCAAAATTCATTTTCTGGGGAGAGATCAATGAATGAAATGATTTGGTATTTCAAATTGCACTGTCCCCAGCCAATTTAAGATAAAATAAACATTTCTCATTAGGTGATTTTCCTGCTCTGAGAGAGAAATTTAGTAGAGATCCTTATCAAGAACCAGTTAACTAAATACCTCCCATCATCTTCAACAAGTATTAGAGCTATTAAGGCCTATTATCCCATCTATTAAGTAGATAGAACAGACTGCTGGCTCAGCATAACTCTTATGCCTAACGGAGATTACAAGTGAGCTGATTGGCTGCCCCCACTTTACTTTTCTGGGCAGGGCCTTATGCTGTCCTTTATTTGCAGCTCCTAACTTCAACTGATGTTAGAAACAGCAATCACCATTTTCTTTCTAAAACATGAAAACCTTTCCTCTCCACTATCGTTCTATAGGATAATAACAAACATAATTTAAGTACTAATGCAATTCCAAACTGAACAGGATAGAATGGAGAAAAGTGCATAAATACCCTGGGGGGCAGGAAATCTAAATAGTGGTGAGTCACATCCTCAAATCACCACAGCCTATGGCCAGTTGCCTGCAACTTGATCAACTGTGTCTCGACAATTCAATGGAAAATACACCCCCCCCCAATTCCTCAAAACAAAGCTGAAAAAAAGTGTGGAGGTGGAATGGTTTAAATAGGAAAATGAATCTGAGATTTCAGAATCAAGCTGTTTCTTATTGCCTCTGGCAAACTGAAAGTATGTATCATACTTAAGGAAAATCAACATTGGACGCAAGCCCTCATGCCCTTTATTGTATAATTTATCCATTGCTTTTTTCTTTTTTAAATATTTGATGGAAGTAAAGGACTTCTGCAGTTTTCCCTCTTTATAAAGTCATAACTAAAAATTTAATTTTTACAATGAGAACATGTTATACGGGCTAACATTCTCCTTTTTTTCTGGTTTTCCACAGTAGTGTTTCATTCAAACCACACTTGGCCATTTTTCACTTATGTATTCCACAAATATTTCTCTCCCTCTTGCCCCTGTGCCCCACAGCCTTCAAGTGGGATATAAATGCAATAATATATAGCTTAATGGTCACCTTTAATTTCCATCCTGCATTTTGTTTGCTTTACGCTGGGTATTACTGGATAATTCAGCCACTGCCCTGGAAAGCTGCCATTTAATTAAGAAGGAAGGAGAAAAAATCCCAGCTGTGATAGTAGAAGGAAATGTGTGTAATAGTAAAAAAGCTATTAAGGCACAAGAGTAGCCTTATATAGATACTGTTATTGACGTTATCCAGGGGTGGGCAATTATTTTGGGTGGAGGAATCCTTACTAAGTTTTGGCAAGTCATTGAGGGCCACATGGGTAGCCTTTACCCTTGAACAGCTGCCCCACCCCTTGTTGCCATCTTGGGACCGGAAGTTCCTCCCTCTAACCCCTCACCTTTGTCACCAGAAGTCACTCCCCTTGCCCCCTGGAAGCATTCATTTCAGCAAGGGGGCTTGCCATCTCAGAACCAGAAAAATACCAAATTATATTCTAAAAATCAAACATGTACTACAACATTCATAAATTTAATTTCAAAAAATATTTTTGTCCTGATTTTGCATGTGTTTTGTACATAGAGGTGATAGTATAATAGCTTAAAATGAAGTCTTACTCTTGTATATTGTGGGAGGGTGGGTATGAGTTTGTGGGTATGTGGGGTGTGGGGGAGGATTTGGGTGTCTGTGTGGGATTTGTGGGGGATAGATAGGCATGGGGGTGTGGTTGTATGGGGTGTGTGGATTTTGTAGAGGGCTGTGAGTGTGGGGGGAGGGTGGCTGGGGAGGGTTGTGGCTTGTGTGCAGGGGGAGGGTTTGCCTGCAGCCCACCCTCCTGTGTTGGGCAGAGCCCCCGCCAGCACTCCTGCTGCTCCTGGCCCCAGAGGGCTGGCATGAGTCCCATGTTCCTGCTCTCTGCCACTTCCACCATATGCTACCACTGTCCTTCCCTGCCACTTCCACTCCCCCACAACACACACACTCTGGCACCACATCCCAGCTGCTCCTGCAGTCCTGGTGATACAGCTAGGAACCAGGTGTGCTGGAGCCACCGGTGGGCCAGTGGGGGGGAGTGGGAGGGCTGTGGCAGGTGGGGTGAAGGGGCAGTGAGTAGGAGCATGAAGCACAGCAACAACTGGATGGGAGTATGGTGCCTGCACCGGTGCACTGGGGCCAGCACTGGTGAGGTCCAGAGTGAGGCAGCAGAAGCGTGGGGTCCCGGCTGGCAGGGGCCTATGGAGCTGGGCTGGATCCTCCTCTCTTTGCTTGAGCAGTGTAGCCCAGCTCCATCCAGCTCCTGTTGGCTCAGACCCTACACTCCTGCTCAGAAAATGCTGCTCAGCACAGGGGAAAATGGCCCAGCCTCACTACCATCAGGCAGTTTTAGATGCGTCCACCTGGAGCCCATGCTGTGCTAGGCTGTGGTGCAGCTCCTTTCACTGCCACATCTGTGCTGCCAAGTGTGGCAACAGTGACAGTGTGGAGCAGCCGCAGGGTAGTTCACAAGTAGCAGTGAAGGAGCTGCACCGCAGCTTAGAGTGCCACAGTCAGCCACCGGCTACAGCAAAACCTGCCCAGTGGCAGCAAGGGGGAGGGGCTGCTTCCCCCCACAGCAGTTTCTGCCCAGTTGCTGTTAGCCTGGATGGATGAGCCTGGAACCATCACATGGCCTAGGCTCAGCAGCGGCAGCATGGGACAAACTGCTGCTCAGCTTGGGCGGGAACCAGCCCCTCCTCCTGTTTCCACGGCCGGCTCTCCTTGGTGCAGCTGCTCGGAGCCCACATGGGGCTGCCTGTGCCTGCTCTCTGCAGCCACTGCTAGCCCATGAGGCAGTCCAGAGACAGCAGTGATGCAGAAGAGATGCAGGACAGCCCCACGTGGACTCTGGGAGGCTGCACCAGGAAGTGCTGGCCACAGTGGGTAGGGAGGGGCCACTTTTCCCCCATGCTGAGCAGCAGTTTGCTCTATCCCCCCACTGCTCAGCCCAAATAGGCAAGTGTGCGGGTGTGTGGGATTGGGGCTGTGCACAGGAGTCCCCTCCTGTACTGCGGGGCTGGAGTGGGGGGGAATGGGAGGGAGTGGGCACCAGCGCTGGCAGGGCCCAGAGCAGGGTGGCAGGAGCGCGGGATCCCAGCCGGCAGGGACTCTATGGAGCTGGGCCAGCTCCCCCCTCTCCCTGCTGGCACAGCCCAGCCCAACTGCACAGACCCTTGCCAGCCTCTGCCCCGCATCCTGGTGGTCCACTCTGGCCCCTGCTGGCATTGCCCCCAGGACACCGGTGCAGGGCCCGCGCTCCCACATGGCTGCTTGCTTTCACTGTCCCCACCCCCACTGCTGATTTCCCCACTTTTCTGCTCGCCTGCTGGCCCCTCTGCACCACATGGCTCCCAGCTGCATTGCTGGACTGTGGGACTCAGCTGGAGCTGGCCTGGCCCCAAGGACCATTTTGTTTTAACTTCCATTTCAACATTTCAACAGGATGGTGTTTTGTTTGAGTTTCATTTCATTTCAAAAGCACTGTTCTGTTTCATTTAATCGAAACTGTTTTGCTGTTTTGACATTGTTTTGACATTTTGCCCATAGGCTATAATGAAGAAGCACGAAACTGCCTATAACTTTGCCATTTCTTCCCTCATTCAGATGAAACCTGCAGGGATGGTAGCCCATTCTGAGGCCATGAATCCTGCCAAGTTTCAAGGAGATATGTGAGAGGTTTCTTGGAAACTGCTCCTGAGCTCAGTAACAGTTAGACCCCAAGGCAGAAAGCAGGCCAGTTCAAACAATGCTGCCTTTTTATGCTGTTTTTCCATCCCCCCCACAAGACCACTAGGATTGAAAGGGACCTCAGGGAAGGATCACAGTCACTGGCCAGCAACACAGTTAATATGAGAGCAGTCCTTCTGCCCCTTCCTCCCCACCCTTACTTTTTGTTTCCCTGCGGGCGAGCCCAGCTTGAGCTTTGAAACTTGAAATGTTTCAAAACTTTCAAAATGTTTCAACTGCCCTTCTTTCATTTTGAGGCTGTTTTGAAGCCCTTCGTTTCATTTAGTTCGCTGTTTGAAGCTTGAAATGAGCCGAAACAGCATTGAAACGAAATAGCTGGTAAAATTTTGCACAGCCCTATAAAATAGGCATACTATCTAAGCAATACCATATATAATGGCTTGTTATAAAAATGCAGTTACCAGGTCCCAAACCATGCTACATTTTGTTGTGGCTATTTTCTATTATGCATAATTGGCTGCACCTCATTTCTTCCCCCAAATGATCCAAATTATCCTGAATACAGTGGTAAATTACCACTAGCTGTGTGTAGATGAAACAAGAACACTAGCTGTGTGTAGATGAAACAAGAGGCATGTGTGCATGACACGTTAAAGTGAGCTAAATGCCTTTGCACTGCTTTAATGTTGTCTGTGTTTGCATGCCTCAGCAGTGTATTGCGCATTGATTCCAGCTGCTGTAGGAAATTTGGCAGAGTAATGCACCTTAAATGACTTGGGGCGCAGCTGCCCCTACAGCAATGGAGTGAAACCCCCAGCTCCAAGCAGCTCCATGACTCTGCAGGAAGCCCTGCGAGCAGCCTGGCAGCAACGTGGGAAAGCAGTCTCCACCTAAGGAGAGTGGCGAGCCAGAACTCTTTTTCCTGCCCCCCCTGGAACCTGCTTGCCTGCCTGAGCTGCACATGGGCCCGGTGTTTCCCTCCACGGCTGTGGTGTCCCTAGGACTGCCTGAGTCGGGTGCCTGTGGTTGGGTGCTGCAGGGGGAGGAGCCGCTGCTGCTGTGGAGGGAAGCACCAGCCTCCTGGCCCTGAGCACAGGGGCTGCTCTGCCCACTGACAGCGCGCCTTCCCTGGAGAGGCAGGTAAGTCAACGGGATGTATCCACAACACAGGAGTTTAATCAGCCCTATATTGAAGCGGTGTTTTTTAAAACCCATCACTTCAATTTAGAGCCCCCATTTCATCTATACATGCCCACTGTGAGCTTAACTCTTGGGCATCTTCAGTGTCAGGAAACAATTCCTAATGGTGAAACCTGTTGAAATCTTCCAAGGAAGTGGAGAAAGCCCAGTTGCCTGAGTCATTTAAAAGTGCTTTGGATAAAAAATTATAGTATATATGTGATAAGGAACAATATTGGATTGGCTGGGTCTAAGAACTAGATATTTCATAGATTTCATAGATGTTAGGGCTGGAAGGGACCTCAAAGATCGTCAAGTCCACCCCCCTGCCCCAGGGGCATGAAGTCGGCTAGGGTCAAAGGATCCCATCAAGATAAGCATCCAAACATTTCTTGAATGAGTCCAGAGTAGGTGCCTGCACCACTTCTTCAGGGAGTCTATTCCAAGCCTTGGGGGCTTGGACAGTAAATAAATTTTTCCTTATGTCCAGCCTAAAACAGTCTTGAAGGAGTTTATGACCATTAGTCCTTGTTATCCCTTGGGGCACTCTGGTGAGTAGATGTTCCCCCAGATCGTGATGCACACCCCTTATATACTTACAGCCAGCCACCAGGTCCCCCCGAGCCTGCGCTTCTCCAGGCTGAAGAGTCTCATGGCTCTCAGCCTGTCTTTATAAAGCCTATTCTCTTGCCCTCTGATCATGCGCATGGCTCTCCTCTGGACTCTCAAGTTTCTCAATGTCATTCTTGAATTGTGAAGCCCAGAATTGGATGCAGTACTTCAGCTGCAGCCTCACTAAGGCCAAGTACAAGGGGAGAATGACGTCCCGGGATTTGCTTGAGAAGCATCTATGGATGCAAGCCAGAGTTTTGTTTGTTTTACCAGCTGTGACATTGCATTGGTGGCTTACGTTTATCTTGTGGTTAATCATGACCCCCAAGTCTCTTTTAGCCATGGTGCTAGCGAGCGTAGCATTGCCAAGCCTGTAAGTATGCTGTGGGATTTTTTTCCTCGAGGTGGAGTACCTTACATTTATTGGTATTGAATGTCATCAGGATCAGGTTTGTATCCGTGCACTTACTAAGCTTATCCAAGTCGGCCTGGATCACTAGCCTGTTCTCAGGTGTGGACGCTATGCCCCAAAGTTTTGTGTCATCATCGAACTTGGCCAGTGCACTTCTGACACCAATGTCCACGTCGTTGATAAAGATGTTAAGGAGAACTCGTCCAAGGACAGAGCCTTGGGGGACACCACTGGTCACAGAGCACCATAATGATTCTGTACCACTGACTTTTATTAGTGAATGTTTAGGATTGGGAATCCAGAAAAAAGATGACAAAGCTGGTATGGAAATACAGAGTGCCCTAGTGAGGGACTAACAATAGAGGGATGGGGGTGAGGAGGGGAGTGCAAGTAGTTTATAGGAGATACAATGTTAGCCAACTAAGCCTGGGGGTGGGGGAAGGGAGAAGGGGAGGGAGGGGGTTTGCAATGCTGAGAGAGAAAGGAGATAGATACACTCAAACCTGTTACAATGGTCTGCAATGGTGGGGGAAGTGGTTCGGAGGAAGTCTCTCAATCCATATAGTCTCATTGCGGGGGTCCTCTTTGGGTGGAGCGGGGTCGTCTATGGTCAAAGAATCCTCTCGGAGTGAAGTGAAGGGGGGGTGGTTCAGGCGGTGTCCTCCGGGTCTGGTCCGGTGGCAGCTCGTCTGGTGGGGTCGGAGTACTGGCAGTGGCCCGTGATGTGTTCCATGTAGATGTTGCGGGACCAACGGATGATGTCAGACACCATGAGGCAGCGCATCAATTTGGCGTAGCGGTGGGAGACGCGGCAGGCGCGCAGGATGCTCTTGTTGCTGGGGTCCCAGGCTCCGAGCGTTCCCACGATGAGTGCGTCGACCATCATGTCATAGCTGCGGCCCCTCAGGGTGTCAGCCAGCGGGGCGTACTTCTCCTGCTTGCAAGCCCGGGTGCCGGTGAAGGCTTGGCGCCGGTTCTTGAAGGGGATGGTGACGTCCATGATCACAACTTTCTTGGCCTCTTCGTCAGTGGTGACTATGTCGGGTCACATCTGGCTTTCGCAGCCCGGGATGGTGCGGTTCACGGAGATCTCCCTGACTGTGGCCGGGATGGCCCTCACCATGCAGTCCTGGACAGTGTTGTGGCAGAGCTGCCAGGCTCTGGCGTGCGGCTTGCAGCTGCACAGCACATGGGGGAGGGTCTCTGCCACATAGATGCACCGTCGGCACCTCTTGTCCCGGTGGCTGAAGTGCATGGCCCTGTTCAGAGGCAGGCAGTTGAGGTGGATGCAGTGGAGGAAGTGCCAGTCTGCAAAGTGCGTGACGCTCCCGCTGGGCACGTAGTGGTTGCTAGCGTCCCACTTCAAGGTAACGTTGAAGACCTCGCCCTGGTCGGGTTTGGCCCTCAGGTCGCTGTGGTACTTGTTTCGGATGGCGTCCTTCAGGAACTTCTCCAGGAAGATCCTTGTGCGGGGCGTCACAGTGATGTGGTTGGCGTGCGGGGCTGGTCTCTGGGTCCAACCTCAGAACCAATTTCCTAGCCATTGGACTGTGGTGTAGCCAAGCCCACAGTTGGTCAATTTTTCCATGAGGAGATCATGGGACACCAGATTGAAGACTTTTTTAAAGTCCAGATATATTACCTAAAATAAAATCTTTATCCTGTCTGAATGTTGCGGGGCACAGGGGAGGAAATACTTTACTTAAAAAGTATTCTAAAGACCAGATAACCTAGATCTCCCAAAGGGGCTAATTATGTCTCTGTTAATATAGAAAGTGCTTTAATTTTGCATATGCCCTATTATAAGGGTATGTTGACTGTGACTGCAGTGCAATGTAGGGAATCTTTAAGTAGCTAGAAGCAATCTAGCTGCAGTAGCCCAGAGGCAGCAACTGTCAGCTTTGTAGGCAGGTTTTGTGGTTCATACTGAATTTCATGTTACTGTGGCTAGACTGTTACCAGTGTTGGCGCTAGCTATGTTAATGTTGACTTACTTGCATCTACGCTACACCGAACTCATGTTAGTGACTACAGTGTAGACATACCCTGAGATCTTATTCCTGTTTATCCTTGTTCCTCTCTGTCCTTTTAGTGCAGTGTTGTAGTGCCTTGAGGCCCAAGAGATTTTCTGTTTTACAGAAATGTGTGATCTACTTGGTACATTTCAATTAATCCCAGGAAAGTGATTTATTAGGAAAGGCAGGAATTTTAATGGTAAAACAATCAAACATGACAAGCTATTAGAAAATTATTCTTTCCAAACTAAGCCCACGACAAACAAAATCAGCTTTATGAGTATTTTTGTGTGTTCTCCTGTTTATCCTGTTCTGAGCATTATTAAAGTGAGCAGGTATCCTTAAAAAGCCCACCTATTGTTACAGTAAACCCTGACCTTGCTAGCTGGAGACTCCTAGAGTGAAGCTTAATGTCAATTTTAGGAGGTTGAAGCCTGCCATCTAGTGACCAGCATCTGGATCTTAATTGCACTGATGCAGAGACAGGAGTCTTGGAAAATTACCATAAAGGAAGTGAAACTACAAGGATTTGGCATCAATTCTTCTTCAGGAAACTGTAATATATTGGTATGCAATGTCTCGCCCCGCTAGCTTTTGGTCAATAAATGATCTGCTCTTTCAAATCAGTTTCAAGGTTGAAAATTTAGGAAAAAGGACAAGAATGAATATAACAGAACCACCTGTTTCATCCAGAGCTAATCTCTGTTTTGAAACAGAACCTCTGGCAGCCGTATTACCTCAAACACAGACTAGCATGTGCCAGTCCCCTTGAGAATAGCAGCATTACAATGAAATAATCTCAAAGCTGTAGCACTACTTCCATAAAAGGAGCATGGTGTTTGAAAGCCCAGAGTAATTGGTGGGTTAAGCAACATGGCCCTAAGCCAGGCCTCTGTCAGTACTTATAAATATCATAGGCGATGAGTAGGGGGAGTATGGGAGACCACGTGCTTCCCTGGAGATTGGCAGCCGCTGAAGCTGCCACAGGTTCTGCAGGCAGTTGCTGCTCCTCACTCCTTGCCCTTGCTGCTGACTCGCCTGCCGGCATCTGGGGGCGGTCTCTGGTTGCCACTTGCTGCTCCTCCTCCCCTCTCCCCTGCTGCTGACACTGCTGCCAGCATGTGTGGGCGGTCCCCTCTTGCTGTTTGCCACCCACTCTGCCACCTATAAATGGTGGCCCCCCAGTATCGGGAGGTACCAGTTGTTCATGGTAAATATGGTAGCTGGGAGGAGCCATGGTCTGTCCCCAGACACAACAGCAGTAATGGATTTAACAGAACAAACAAAGCATCAACATTGTTAGGTATCATATGTTTGGAGAACATAGTGGTATCTGGTAAATTTGTTGGAACTGCTGTGTTAGGTCTCACATCTTAAGGAAATGAATTTTGCTTTTTTGATGGCCTCAACCTCAGCACAGAGCAGCTGGATTACCAATCCTTCCAGAGCCAAGAGAATTATCTAGCTAGATACATTTTAGGCTTTGGCCTCCTGACACTTGGCTAAGCTAAGATTTGCTTCAAAACAGTAGTGTACTTGTAATGGCATTTCTGAATAAAGCCATTTCATTTTCATTATGATTTTTTGTTCTTTATTCTAGGACCATTACAAAAATTAGCATTTGTCCTCCTTGGGATGGAGATAAAACAACATTGTAAAGGGGAAAGTTTTGTTTTCTATCTAATGTTTTTTTAATTTAGTGTTGCTTTATCTTTATTTAAGCTGTATTGCCCTTCCTGTTGCAACAACACCAGTGACTAAATGCCTTCATGTATGTCTTTCTACTTTGTTTACATCTTTTCTGACTCTTTTCCAATAGCTTCAAACTCAGGGATGGCCATCTTAGGCACAGGACATTTAGCACATATTTATTTAGATCATAGCTTACCATGCCATGTTAAAAGTTAGAACATGTTTTGAATAGTTGCATGGTAATGATTGCTACAATTTCTCAGCCTGCTCTGGATAGAGCTGGACCTGGCTCTCCCATCTGCCCCCTCCCCAAGCTGCCTTCAGCCCTCCAGTTTTGTTTGTCCTGATATTCAACCTTAAATTAAAACTTAAATTTTCTTTCTTAATCTCCTTCCATTATTTCTCATACATAATCTTTTGTCCTCTTTGGTGTCTAACTGTCTCTAACACCTGCAAAGAGGAAGCAGAAAAGATGAGAAGCTGGAGCAAAAAAGAAATAGTGGAAATGACTGGGAAAAAGAGAAATGGGCAATGGTCTGTTCCTATTGGCTAGGCTGGGGACAAGCAATGAGCAGATGGAAAAATAAAAATGTGGAAGAAAGCAAGAAAGAAGCAGTATGTGAATTATTTTTAATATTTTAACTATATTAAAAAATAATGTAAATTACTTTTTCCAAACTTTCCCAAGGTGAGAACATGGGATATAGGGGGAAGAGAGAATGGCAGCTGTATGTTAACACTGGCAGAAGCAGTGTGCTACTTGCTTTCAATGAGTAGTTTTGCCCAATAAAAATTAATTCAATTTTCTTTGTAAATAGCAAGATTTTCACTTGACCTCCCTTCACTTCGCCCTGTTGCTGCTCGCATATTCTTAAAGCAGGTGTTAGCAGTGACTTTGGGTTTCAGCTGGTTGTAAGAAAAGCCCATTCATTTCTGCTCTGCTCATGCTGGTAGCTGAGAAATGCTGTTTGTCTGCTTTTTTGGAGTGTGCCCAGGGATGTTCTCAGGATCTCAGTCTCCAGCATGTGGCTGGGAGTGATGCTGGGTGTGCCAGGCCCTGCACTAACGCAATCACCTTTTTTTTTCTAGTAACAGAAACAATCCTTGCCCACTTGCTTCTAGACAGAGGTATGGGATCAGACCTACATCTAGGACCTGTGGGTGGTAGCAGGGTTCTTATCCTCTGTGGTTTGTAGCCTACACAAAGCTTGCTTATGGGCAGATGCTGGGATTTACTCCCAGACTCTACCAGGAAGGTGTGAAGGCATACCACATTGCCTAGTACTCAGGATATGTTGTCCCTTCCTGGACTTTCCTGGTATGTAGCCAACTCTAAGTAGGTGGAGGACTAATCCCCAAAATGACTTCCTCCTAACCCTCCATCCTTGCACCAGACATATCTAGGGCAATTTACTACAAACCTCTTTGTATTTGCATTCTCACCACACTCTGCATACTCATGCTGGGACCAGAGAAAATTTAGTCCCTTAGCTAATAATCAGCACCCAGGTGTTGGAGAAATAAATAAAATGTAAAGCTTAATTAAACACAAATGTAAAAGATGAGCAGAAAATAAGCTGTCTCTCAATTCTGCCCCCCTCCCCCATGTCCTCAAATTATTTTTTCCACTGGATACTGGCTGGGGGTCTAGGGTCCTCTGCTTGCTAGGTACATCTGTCAGTCAGGCTACTGACATCAAAGGTACAGCTCTGTCTTTTGCTTTCATGTAAAAATAATCATATTGGAAAAACCATGCACGCACAGTTGTATCCCAGGTAACTATTTACTAAAACATGTTGCTACAAAGTATTTATTTTTAATCATTTTATTTATAAGTTATTACTAATGCATTTGTTTATATGGCTGTATAAAAATACACAATACAACACAGTACAGTAGATTAACTGTATAAAACAAAGGCCAGGTACAGACAGTACACATTAACTGGCCTAAGTGATCACAAATTGATCTAAACCTGTACCTGTATAGAAGTTCAGTGCACATAGATTGGTTTACAAATGGTGGAACCTGGTCTAAGGTACCACGTTCGATGTACACTTCAATCTAATCATTTTACATTAGACCGGTGAATTTAATTTCTGTACCAGATCCCCTATCAAGTCAAGATAGATCTCTGCCTGTTGGGACCTTAGCCTCCTTCGGAGCCCCCTGCAGCCTCTCCCCTTGTAGGAAGGTGTGCTAGCACTTGGCCTGCACTCAGCTGCTCCAGCTGAGCCAGCACAGGCTCTCTCATTATCCCCACCTCCTGCCTCCAGCCATCTGTCAGCACAGGCAGGCAGTGGGGGGTGGGGGGCAGGGGAAGGGAGGCATCAGTGTCCCTGCATGAGTCTGAGGACCTGGGCACTCAAATCTCCTGGCTGTGCTCCAGCACCCCGCCATTAAGCATCTCACAATGTACACACACACCTGATACTGAGTGCAGGAGAACCCTCACGCTCAGGCACAGCCCAGCTGGGGAACTCCATGCCCCCACGTTTGAGCACAGCCCCATAGAGCCCAACCCTGGGCCCCCATGCTCCCATGCTCTGGCACAGCCCCATGGAGCCTGACCCTGGCTGCTACGGGTGGCCATCATACAGGACATTCTGGTTCTCTGCTACTCTGTCCTCTATAGATATGAAACTCGACGCCTTTATATCCTCTAGTTTTCTCTTCAAGAGGGGGTTGGGGGTGTGCTCAGCCATACCCAACAGCCAATCAGGCACTCAGCTATGCTCAGCGGGCTCTGGCAGCCTGGGGAGCCCACAGGGCATGTTGGGAGATGTGCAGGAGAACCCCTAACCTGCTGGCCTCTGCCAGTGCAGGCAGCCTGCATGTGCCTTGCCACTAAAAGGGGAAAGTATGTTCTGTTTGCTACCCATCTAAACTAGGCTGCTTACAGAAACTTGTGTAGGTTAGATTGATTCGTCCTCAGGCTTTTTGAATGGCTGTACTTGGCCAAACTTCTGGCAAGTAGCTGTAGGTCTTCCTAGTTTGCTGGAGCATAGCCTTCAGACAATGAACTGGGGGAATAGCTATTTTTATGCAGCTCACATAGCCCTACTAAGGATAATCCCTGCACATAAGTGATTCAGACATGGCCTTTCATGTTTTCAGAGAGAACAGACAGCAGCAGGGGAAATTTCCCCACTCTCAGACAGAGACTGGGAGAGAAACTTGTACATTTAAATGCTGCTGCAGGGCCATTACAGAAATAGGTGTATGCTATCAAAGTCACTTGGTGGGCGAGAAGCAGCAGCTTCTGCATTTCAGTTAGACCAGGATGTCAAAATTAGCTAGCTGATCCGTAGGCTGGACTGGACCCACAGACTGATCCACATTCCAGTCCTGGTCCAGCCACCGTGAAGCAGTGCTGCTTGGTCCCGGAGCTGCATATGGCAGCTGTTCCATGGGCACTGCACAGGCCATCCAGTGCACCCCACATACTGTCTGTGGGTCTCTCATTCAGAGACCCACAGACAGCATCAGAGGCCAGACGATACAGCTTTACAGGCTCAATCTAGCCCACAAGCTGTATCTTTGACACCCGTGGGTTAGACTATCTCAGTTTAGAAAGGAGGCAGAAAATACCAGGTGGCATCAGGTTTAAAGCAAAATGTCAAATCTCTTGTGGGAGTTTGGTTCTAGGCCACTCTGCTGTTCACTTCATTGCTTATTTCCAGTGTCTTTCTTTCTACTGTTGCATTTTTGCTTGTGCAGCAAAGGAAGCAAATCTGAGATTGGGGAGACCAGGCTTCCAGTGTTCATCTAGGCCAGTGTTTCCCAAGCTTTTAATACGTGGGGCACATATTTTTCTGGATTAAAACTGGAAGCACAAAAAGGTATGGGTGTGATATTATATTTTCATATGACATATTCAGTTCCCCTGCCAAAGGAAATTATGCCAGTGCTGAGATATACTATTAAAAACATAACTTCATAACTTGGCTGAATTTTGTGCAACCCCAGTGAAAATCTAGATCTAAAAACTGGATTTAAATTCAGAAAGAGTACAGAGGAGGGCCTTGAGGTCAAAAAAGTTGAGAATCACTGGCCTAGCTGGTGCCACTTAAGGGCAACCGGGGTAGGACTTCAACCTGTTTTCCCTGCTCTTTCCACTGTCTGCCCCCTGCCCCCCAACCCCTGGTCTGTATCTCAGGAGGCAAGAGCAGCTCAACTGCATGGGAGGAGTGGAGGGGATCAGTTGGACTGCGAGGTGTGGCTCCGTCTACACATCCAGCTGCTCACTGTAGAATGCACTGCTGGAAGTATGGGGTGGCTGCCTAGAGGTGGGGAAAGGGGCAGGCAGCAGCAGTGGCAACAGAAAACAGAGGAGCAGCTGCAGGCATTGCTGGAGTAGATGAGGCAGGTGCAGGGTGCTGGACAAGGGAGAAGTGCATTTACCTTCTCACACAAGGGGATCTTGTGGCATGTTAGTGTGCTGCAGCATGCTTCTGGGAATCACTAGTCTAGGCACTGTTTATGAGAGGGCATTCCACCAGCTGAGAATCTGGCCTGGTGTTTCAACAATCAGTGTGTCCCCAGCCATCAAATTTATAGATGGATAAAAAGTAGAAATATGCTTGCAGAGAACTGGGAGGCCCAAATAGAAGGCAATCTCTTTTTTTCATGGCATTTCAGGTTCTGGTTGGTGGAAATACGAGGAATGCAGTTCTTGTTATTTCCTTCCCATAAATGGCTCTCTGAAAAAAGAATAAAAATGTTCAGCTGTGAGTTTAATTTCCTTTAACACTGAGATTTTTAAGAGTTCTTTAACAACTATTTGTGAGTGTTGAAGCAAAGATCTGAATACATTTCTTGTGTTTTCCTGCTGCTGACTTTTCAGGGGAAGCCTTACTAGGTAGCTTGGCATCAAAACTTTTCCTGGGTAGCCCATATGCTTCTTTATTTAAGGAATAAACACCTTTTAATAAAGCTTCTTATGGGAGCCCCCAGGCAAAAGGAAAACCCTTCTCTCTGTGAGGGGAGGAGGGGAGAAGAGTCTTTGCCCTTTCTCCCCTTATTCAGGGGAAGGATAAAGCAAAAGAACTGCAGTGCTCTTTACTGTGCCTCAGCAGCTCTGGTGTCACTTCAGCTCTTTTACTGAACACCTCTGTGATGCTTTAAAGTGTTCAGAGTAAGCATTTTATTTAGCTGTAAGGAAGTAGCTCTAGTATGTTAATTTCCTGTCCACTGGGCTCCTCAAAGAGCTTGGTGTGGCTCCTAAGTACAGAAGACATACCTCAAGCTGCTGTATAATTAACTCAACAATTATAAAAGCAATAAATGCATGATTGCTCTTTTTATTAATACATTAAAAAGGAGATGTGTAATTGGCACTTTAACAAGTCGGCAGCAGCAAATTAGATGCTAATATGATTATGAAATGACAGTTACTGTTAGCAGATAATTGGCATCACCTCCCTGCAGCCCCATTCCCTGGACTTTTTGGGAACCTTCTACCAATGGGAGTGTAACAAGTTTAAAAATTTTGCAAATATAAGTTAATTAAAAAACTATTGTAAAGCAGCTCTTAAGTGCCTGAGCAATACGGCTTGGGGTTTGCAATAAATAATTAAGTCCTCTAGGATATTACTACACTAAAAGATCCCATTTGAAACACGGGCATCATTACACCTGCCAATAACATCTCTGATAACCTGGGAAAGCTATTCATGAGTGAATGACTACATGGCAGGTTAGGGGAGGAACCAAATAATAGTGGGAATAACCCAAGCACAGGATGGGATTTTATGTTAGTGGATAGGAACAGAAAATTGGGCTAAGGATGATACACTTATGTTTTTACACTCTTTAATCGCCACAGCTAGTCAAAGGTTTTTTGGTGATATCTTTTATGGGACCAACTAGGAGCGATGTTTTGGGGCACAGAATGCCATTCCTCAGGTCTGAGAGAAAAGCACAGCTTATCAGGAACTCTGTCTCCTGTGTTGTTTCAAATATTTGCAACAACAAATGCAGCCCAATTATTATATTAGGGGACTAGCTCAGTAAAGATAAAAACAAAATATTATTTCTTGATGGACTCCTTTGAGGTGGAGGGAAGTGGGGAGGGGTGTCAAAGCCCTGACCACCCTTAGCTTCTGAGTGTAGTAAGCTGCACAGAACATGGATTTTTTTTTTAACACATGGGGCACGTCTACATGTGCATTAATGTGCCGTTGCTGCTGCACTTTAAGTTTAGTACCTCTAATATGAGGTACTACATAAATGTTCAGTAGCCAGCTCTAATGCACAGTAGCAATGGCTCACAGTCTTTTTGTGACACTTAATGTTCAGTAGATTAATTCTACTGCGCAGTAGCTCATTAGCATGGTTTTGCCATGATGCGCTAATGCACAGTAGAATTAATCTACCGCGCATTAAACATGCTCAGCATGTGGAATAAGGTGCTCAGATCTGATATAACCATGGCCAAAGTTGTTGGATACAGACCGGGCGTCTGGGTAATGGCATTTGCTTGGTGACTTTTGGGATGATTCCTCTTTCAGAGATTGATGATGCCTCCTCTACACATATAACAGAGAAGAAGGGTAGACTTTCACCTCATCATCTGTAACTGCTTGCCTGTTTCAACAACAAATATACAGAAACATTTGTCTGATATAACTAGAAAGGCCCAGTGGTCCTCTTTGCCCCTGAAAAATTCCCTGGGGGAAGCACAGTTCTTCATAGCTGGAGCCAGGAGCCATTAGCAACAGCAGCACAAGAAAAGGGATTTTAGCAACTCTCTGCTAGCTCCCAGCAGTACTGTTTTGTAAAATCACCAGGGATCCCTGGAAACAGTCCTGTCCTTTGGGAAGAACAGCTTCATTTGCCTGCAAGTATGAATATTCAGGGATGGAGAATCTATAACCTCCCTACATGAGCTGTTCCAGTACTTGACTATCCCTATATTTAGAAAGCTGTTTCTGAAGTCTAACTTAGTTCTTCCTTGTTATGATTTAAGCCTCTTACTACTTGTCCTGTCTCTTGTGAACAATTTATAGCCTTCGCCTTTGCAATAACCTTTTATGT
Source organism: Crocodylus porosus (assembly GCF_001723895.1). Lineage (NCBI taxonomy): Eukaryota > Metazoa > Chordata > Crocodylia > Crocodylidae > Crocodylus > Crocodylus porosus. Next base: position 45,350,358 of record NW_017728947.1, on the reverse strand, counting down.
GTTTGAAGATGCATATCTTCTCCTTGGTTAGTCTTCTCTAGACTATACAAAATCTTTCCTCACTGCTCATATTTCTAGATTGCTCATCATTTTTGTTGGCCTCCTTTGGACTTTCTAATTGGTTCCAGTCCTTTTTGAAGGGTTATGCTTAAAACTAGAAACGGTTTTAAATCCTGAGCTGACAATACTAAGAGAAGAAGTAGACATGAAAGAGGAGGTGTGTCGGGGGGGGCTTATATATACTAAGTGTAAACAAAGCAAAAAAGGCTGCAGAAAAGGAAGGAGAGCCTAAAAATTGTAATGGGAGAAAAAGCAGAAAATAAGAGAATATGGCTAAAAGTTGAGAAACTTTGAAAGAGAAGAAAGAAAGGTAGGTAGAATAAAAACACTTAGGGGGGATTAGAAAGGGACAAGGGGAGGAGAGGGGAAACAAGGAATTATTCATCGATTCATAGATCTTGATCAGGGGCCTGGAACACAAGACTTATGAGGAAAGGCTGAAAGAACTAGGGTTATTTAGCCTGCGGAAGAGAAGAGTGAGGGGAAAATTGATAACAGTATACAAGAGGCATACATCAGGGTCTGGGTGAGCATCTATTCACTAAGGCACCCCAGGGAAAGACAAGAACCAATGGACACAAACTGCTAGAAGATCTCTTCAGATTGGACATAAGGACGAGGGACAGACATTCAAAAAGCCTCAGCCTGAATTGATTCAATCTTTGCAGGTTAGTCTAACTTGGCTAGGCTGAATCACTTTGTAACTGCACAGACATCCCAGAAATTCAGGCACATGTCTACAGTGGCTCAGGTTAGAAGCTGGGGGGAGGGAGTAAAGCAGCCCTCCCTTCCCTGGTACAGAGCTGAGCTGAAAGGGGTGTGGCCAGGCCCCAGCAGGATTAGGGAGAGGTTCGCCCCCTCCTTGAATCATAACAGAGCATTTATCAGCTGTGTTATCAGCATTTATCACCCCATTAGAAAACAAACAGTCTCTCATTAGTTCAAACTCTTTTTAAACAAAGAAGGAATGGAGGGATATTACCAGCTGAGCTTTGATTAGCCACAGCACAGACTATAGTCAGCATGTTGTGTGCTAGCTAATGCTGCGGTGTTTGTATAAGGCAGAAGGGACAGGGGATCCCTGCTTAAGCAAGGAATGGGGAGGGGAGAGGGAAAACGGGGGAAGGCAGGAGGAAATGAGGCAAATGTTGCTGTGCCTGCAAGTCGCTACCTGAGTTGCAGCCAGGGAGCAGAAAGCCAGCCCTGCTGTGGAGCAGGGAGCCCCACCCAGCCCAGAGAGCATGTCGGGATGCTAGGGGAGTCTGATTTAGCTTAAATCAGCAAGGGGTCTGGGACAGACATTGCATAAACTGCTATGACCCAGATCAGTTAAGTCTGATACTACATTCAACCAGGTTTATCTCAAACTGGTTTCCGCCATTTTCAAATTGGTTTATGTGCACTGAACACTCATTCTGTTACAGGTTTAAACCAGTTTCTGATCACTTAGACCAGTTTATGTGTAATGTCTGTCCCTAGCCAAAGAGAAACTTCTTTACAATTTGAGTGCCTAGAGTCTGGAACAGACTCCCACCAGAGGTGGTACAATCACCTGCTCTGGAGATCGTTAAAAAACGTTTTGACACACACCTTGCTGGGGTCATCTGATTCCAGCAGTTTTTCCTGCCCAAGTACAGGATTGATCTCATGAGGTCCCTTCCAACTCCCAACACCTGTAAAATCAGGTTGAGGGAATACATACATTGAGAAAGTCAAGGAGAGACAGACTTTGGGTATACTATAGAATGAAGGAGAAAGAAAAAAAGAAAATGGAAGAAAAATGAAAATGGGAGGAGGCACAAAAACAAGGAAAATGTAGTAACATGTATTTTAATCCTTAATTCTTCCATTGTATTTTAGGAAAGGCTTTATTTTACATGGGCCTTACGACACGCTAAATAGGACACTCTAACAGTATAGGCTGGGATGGCTGTAACTATTAGTACAGCTTTCAGGGAGGCATGGCTACAAAGATTAGGATATGGTAGACTCTAAGAAAATATGTTTCCAGTTTGCTCCTCTTGCAGCCAAGCCATAGTTCTGGGTTTTTAGGGTGCTTATACATGTGTTGGATATCTGTTCCAATGTGTGCTAATTAGCATGCTCCAGCAGCCTCCACATCACGTATATTCAGCATCCCCGTGCTTCAGAATGACTGTAGAGGTGCTTTAACTAAAACTCATTGAATGAGCTTTAGTTAAGTTCCCTTGCCACCATTTTGAAGCATGGGATGCTGCATACACATGATGCTGTGAGTGTTTTAATTAGAGCATCTTTGAGAGCCGCTCTAATTAAAGCACCCCTGCTCCACCCCAGAGCACATATAAAGACTCCATTAGATTCTTGCCATCCAATACTATTAGCCATCAATGGCTAGGATCCAGAATAACCTGGATAGATTGGAAAATAGTATGCAGTCAACTAAATGAAGTTCAGCAAGGACAAATGCAAAGTCCTGCACTTGGGATAGAGTAAGTGCATGCCCAAATACAGACTGAGGAATGATTGTCTAGGCTTTAATACTAATTATTAAATTAGAGGTTAAAGTGGACCATAAAATGAATATGAGACAAGTGTGCTCCTGTTGTAAAAGAAAAGCCAACAGTATACCGGGTGGCATCAACCAGAGTGTCTCTTGCAAATCAAGGGAAGTAACTCTTCCACTCTGTTCAGCACTGGTGAGGCCTCACTTGAAGTAGTGTATCTAGTTTTGAACTCAACACTTCAAGAAGGATGCATATAGCTTTGAAAATGTCCAGTGCAGAGCAACAAAAACTATTAGAGGGATGGGAAGCAAAACTTATGAGGAAAAACTGAAAGAATTAGGATGAATTAGTCTGAAGAAGGGAAGACTGATGTGAGGATTTGATAAATCTTCAAATACCTGAAGGACAGTTTAAAGAGAGGCTGGAGATAGGCCTTTCTCTGTGTTCATAGTTGACAGGACTAGGAGCAATGGCCTCAAGCTACTGGAGGGGAAATTTAGGTTGGCAATCAGCAGGAACTGTATGACTATGAAGATGATCAAACATTGGAACAGGCTACTTAGAGAAGCGGTGGAATAGCCATCTCTGGAAATCTTCAAGAGCAGGTTGGACAAATGCCTGGCTAGGATGGCTTAGATATCTACCCTGCCTTCTGGGATGTTTAGTTAGGGAGCAGGGCACTGGATTAGATGACTTCTTGAGATCCTTTCCAGCCCTACTTTCCTATGATCCCTGGCTGCTATGGAAATCCATACAACCTCAGGATACTTTGTATACATTCTGCAAGACTAGAGATGAATGAGCTAAGCATTAACTAGTTAATAATCACCTTGTACCCAATATTAATAATCACCTCTTATGCAACATAGTCAGTATGATCTTCATTTAATCTGAAATTTGTGAATGCAGGAGAGGTTTCTGGAAATGCCTATTGGATTTGGTATGTCCTGCTTCTTTCCACTTCTCAGTTGCTATCATCTTGCAAATGTGTAAATCTTCCATGGGTCACATAAGAGGATACTGCTGCCCATTTCTGATCTATCATTTGGCTGCTTTGGTTTGCTGCCTTTTATATAAGACTTTCTACCTCATGGAGACAAAAGGTAGGTTATCATGAAAACCATTCCAGACAGTTTATCCTCCAGGTGTTTCATTTTTCAAGTCAGTGTCTTAACGCCTGACTCCTGTGATTAGTTTTTTATCTTTTGTTCTGAAGGACAAATGCCAGGGGCCTGGGTTTTTTTAATTTCCAATACAGCTTAATCATCTTCTGAAAATGATAGAAAAGCAGCAATGATTTGTTAAAAGAATTCTAATATTCCTAACAACAATCTTCAAAGATAGATACATGTAAGATGCTAAATCTAGATTAATTATGAAAGGAAAAAAGTATTAAAGCATTTTATTTGTTTTTTTCAATCATGAAAATCAGGAATGCCATAGCTAGGGTTCTACAAAGAACCTTATCTTTGACCTTTGCCTATCTAATAACAATCTGTTTAAAACAACTCTTTTATAGTCCTTTCCACTGTAGAGATGGTTAAAATATTTTTAAAAAATTAAAATTTCAGTGAGACTATTTCAACCCACTCAGTCTAACAACTCTACTTCCATACTATGGTACTTCTTTTGAATTTTCTGGATAGACTACAAACTATATAAATTCCATAAAAAACCACAATCCTCTTCTTGCATGTGGATCGATAGCCCAGACACAGTCTTCTGCTGTACTTAGCCATACACCGACAACAAGAATAGATTCCTTATCCTCCATACATATCCAACAGATGACACTCTAAGGGTCACTCTACACATTGACCTACAGTGACTCGGTGGGCCTACATGTGATCGCCAGCTAAATCACCATAGTGGCACACTTCCCTGGTGTAGCACGCTGTTATAGCAGCATAGCAGCAAATGCTACCTGTGCACAATGTGCACGGTGCAGTGACCGCTCATAGTGTGCCATGCTTTAGTAACTTTAAAAGGAAGTACTAAAGCATGGTTCAGTAGCAACATTGCCATATGGCAATGTGTGGACGCGCCCTAAGATATATTTCAGCTGGACAGCCCGGCCTTTCTTTCATTCTCCAAAATATGTAGTAACTGATTTTCACAGTGTCTCAGAATGAGAAAACTCTGATTTTATGACACCTTTCTAGGCAGCCATCTATGTTGATAAAATTACAAACCCCAATACAAGTCTGATATTTGTGTCAGACTGCTTAAACTGCCTGCAAAATAAGGCCATGCAAATTATCCTGTAGTCACTGTGAATCCGAAGAGATACCATCTCAGTACCTTTCAGTAAAACACCATCTAGGACAGTATTATCAAAATTATAAGCTGGGTCCTGCAGGCCTCAGATATCCTAAAAGTGATACACGTGGGTGGCTGTGATGGTGACATGTTACTGGAATAATTTGCACTGACTTTTTCTGAAGGGAGATTATCAGGTGGCTGGAATAGATTCCTTGTGAAAGCAGCTGGAATTAGACCGTAGCCGATATGCTGTTGTGGTTTGTGTTGAACCTTATTGAGACTGATAGATTTAATTGCTGTCCTTCATGTCAGATAACTATAAGAGACTGTTAAGCACATGATTCCACTCAAAACAAGGGCAAATGCAAAGCTGTTCAGGTGGAGAGGCTTTGGCAGGGTACATTTGGAAAGGGAGATGTGCATAGATGAGAAGGGACAATGCCCAAAGAAACCAGAAAGCCTGACAGTGTGACCAACATGTGCAACCTTGTGAGAGGACTTTGCAGTCAGGGTGGTGGCTGAGAGAGCTGTGGGACATGGAGCAGGAAAGTAACCTCTTTCCCCCTCTCCCCCACCTTTTTGTTTTCCTGGTGGTCAAGACAACAGGCCCTGTGAATACAGTTACAGCAAACATTATCACACATGCCTAGCTAATCAATAATTTATCTTCTTAAATGGAGTAACTTTCAAGAACCTGAATTTTGAACAGTTGCTCAGATCAAAAAGGCATAATGGTAATTTAGCCTGGGTTTTGCTTTTTGCTCAGTGGGCAAAATGTACTAGGGGTGAAGTGGAAATGTCTGTCAATTCATACTTAGAAGAAAGGTCTGAAAAATAAAGCACAGTTATTAATTTTTGTTATTATTTTGAGTGGCCAAATGCCATCCCAGGCACCTCGTGACACAAATACAAATATTATCCTTGTTGTCAGTACAGGTTGCAAACAGTTTTGTAAATATGGATCATACCATCCTGTGATCTTTGAGCTCTGCTATAACTTGAGCCATAAACAAACTGGGAACATCTACATGTGCGTTTAATGCAGAACCAGTTTACTCACAAGTAATAAGGCCATGGAAATTTGGTGCCAATCTGTGGGAGCAGATCTGCTGTCAATTGTCTCCCATTTCCTGGGGCCCTGAAATAGGCCCCTGCTGCCACCGGGGGGGTGGTGGGAGGAGCTCCAGGCTCCAGCTGCAGCTACCAGCAGCTGGCAGCTCTCTTCAAAACCCAGCCCCGCTTGCTGCTCCCTGGCCAGCCACTTCCCTGGCCAGGAGCAGCATGCACAGTGCAGGCACAGCATGCAGTAGCACTCTCCTGGCTGTCTCTGCCTCCCCATGACATGGCTATTCCTGCCCCTGCCTCTGGCAATGACGACCTGTGTTCCACACTCCTGCTGGCCAACATGCTGGCCTTCCTGGCCACTGACTGCTGGCTGGCCCATGGCCATCTAACCCCTCCCAGTTTCCCTATGTACAGTGACCACCTGCCCGCCTGCTGCATGCTATCCTAGGGCTGCTGCCGCACACCTGCCACCTTGACCCCATCTGCCTGGCTGGACCCTGGCAGGGACACCAGTGACAGGCTCCAGGATGCCACCACCAGAGATGCTGTCACCCTCTTGGGCCTCTAGCTCCACTGCCTTTGGGCCACTGGGCCAGCCAGGACTGGTGGCTGAACATCGTCCAGCAGACCTGGGGCAATGACCAGTGGCTCGACCACCTTCTGGGATCTCCTGAAGAAGCTCCAGCCACACCTGGAGTGGCAGGACACCGCCACACATCTGCCCCTTCTTGCAGACACCCAGCTGGCCCTTGCCCTGCTCCAGTTGATCACACCTGTCAGCCTGTAGAGTGTCAGCCACCTGTTTGGCATGGGCAAGACCACAGCTGGGGAGGCCATCCTGGAGGTACGTGGCACCCTCCAGGACATGCTGAAGCACACTATTCTCTGTGTGCACAACCCCCTGGTGGTGGTGTGGGGCTCTGTGCCCTGGGATTCCCCCAGAGCATCAGAGCCCTGGACAGGACCCACATCCCCATCACCTGCCCGCCCCATAAAGACTGCCCCTATTATAGCCAGAAGGGCTTTCACTCCATGGTGCTCCAGGCTGGTGTGGACCACTGAGGTGCCTTCACACA
>NW_017728947.1:45329311-45343398 GCF_001723895.1 Crocodylus porosus | reverse complement strand
AAGCACCATTCCTGTAGCCTCCAGTCGGTCTCCGCTATGCACATCTCGTGGCGTCTGCCTCGACCGCTCACTGGCAGGATGGAAGAGAAGACCGCCTGAGCGCCCATCTCCCTCTTCCAAAACTCTCACCTGTCAAGCCTGCTGGAGAGTTGGCACTTCACGCTGGGGTGCTGCAGCTGGGCACCATGGTGGTTCCACCACTCCTCATCAGGGAACCTGCCTACTCTCTCCCGCTGTGGCTCATGTGGCTCTACACTGGTCACCTACACCCCCACCAGGCCCACTTTAATCACTGCCTGGGCCAGACCTGCATGCTGGTGGAGTGCGCCTTTGGTCATCTGAAGGGATGTTGGTGCATCCTCACTGCTCACTTCAGGTTCTCTAAGGACAATTCCCCCAGGTCATTGTCACAGCTTGTGTGATGCATAACATCTGCGAGGCCTGGGGAGAGGTGTTCTGTGTGGCATGGGCAGAGGAGATGCAGCAGGCGGAGGTCACCTGGCAGTGAGAGCACAACTTGTGGCAGCAGCAGCCCCCCCCGCTGAAGCCCCAGGACAGCTGCACATCCACCAGCTGGGGCCAGGGCACCAGGTGTGCAAGGCACTGGCCAACTACATCCTTTAGCACTCCCCACTCTAGCCTGTCTGCATTGCCACACACAGATCCCCCTCCCCACCCACCCCCAGTATCACATTCATTGCAGATACATCTCAGAAGAATAAGTTTTTATTTCCTTCACATCAACCAGAAGTCCCCTCCCCTCTTCGTCCCCAGCAAACAGAGCCTACCCCCTCCCTCCCCAACAAAGAACCCCCTTCCCCTTTCTGTTCCCAACAAAGAGCCCCTCCACCATCCATCTCACCCACCAACACTAAAAAACCTTCTTCCCCACGAAAGCTATGTATAATGTACTTCATGTGCTGTCCCAGGGTGGGAGGCTGAGGCACTGCTCTGTAGCACCTGCAGACTCAGGGCAGGTGGAGCTGGCTCTGGCAGCTAGAAGCCGCCTGAAGCTGGGCCTGGGTTCTGGCAGGCTTGGCTGGAGCCTGCAGCCCCAGGCAGTTGCACTGGGGCAACAGGCCTGCAGCCGGCCTAGCAGATATAGGGACCTGGAGTGCCCTCAGGCTCCCTGCTGGTATGCCCAGGGCTCAAAATGCCTGTAGGCTTTTAAAGGCCATAGAGGCAGCCCAACCCTGGGGCAGGAGAGGCTCCCATCCCGGGGCCCTGGGGCTAGCCTGAGGCTGCCTCCCTAGTAGCTGGGCTGACCTGGGAGCAAATTTTTACCCAGGTCAGCCCAGCTACTAGGGAGGCAGCCTCAGGCTAGCCCCAGGGCCCCGGGATGGGAGCCTCTCCTGCCCCAGGGTTGGGCTGCCTCTATGGCCTTTAAAAGCCTACAGGCATTTTGAGCCCTGGGCATACCAGCAGGGAGCCTGAGGGCACTCCAGGTCCCTATATCTGCTAGGCCGGCTGCAGGCCTGTTGCCCCAGTGCAACTGCCTGGGGCTGCAGGCTCCAGCCAAGCCTGCCAGAACCCAGGCCCAGCTTCAGGCGGCTTCTAGCTGCCAGAGCCAGCTCCACCTGCCCTGAGTCTGCAGGTCATGTCTACACATATGTTACTGCACAGTAACTAATCATGAGTAAGCTTGATACTTGCATTTGCAGGTATGTAATTAACTCATAATTAGGGGTTTTTACTGCACAGTGTGCACACATGCAGACCTGTGCACTTACTGCACAGTAAACTACACTACTATGCAGTTAAGTGTCTCATGCAGACGTGCCCACTGTTGTTAACGAATATTACACAGGGTGGATGGGTGAACAAAATGTAAACAGACTATTGGGTCATTCCAACCAATGTGAGAAGTTTATTGATTAATTGACAAAGCAAGATTAGTAGCCGAGAATAAGATCAATCTTATGGGACAGGGCTTGACTGCTGTGAAGCTGGCCAGGCTCACAGTCTCCACAGCAGGGGGTCCTCCAAGCAGTCCGGAAGGCAAGCAGTCTAACAGGTGTCTCACAGAAGTTCCCAAATGTCCCCCCTGCCCCGACTGGTATTATTTAGTTAGTTAGTTAGTTTCACTGAAACTTTTAGAACTGGAATAGACCAGATCTCTTGTGGACCAGAAAAGTGTCAATTAGTTAAAATTAGTATCTTTGAGAAAGCAACAAGGACCAAAAAGGAGACTTTCTTATTTCATTTTCCTTTCCATTTACACTAGTTTGTTACCTCTATACTTCAGTTTATGGCTTGATAAGGCTGCTTTGTTCTTATAACTTATCCACAAATTCTAACAAAAATCTTTCTATTACAGCAAAGTAATATTCAGCATATTTGGATACATCAATCACTACTTATGGTCCTTTTGTATAGTGTTCCCAGCTTTTACAGACTTTAACCAAGTGTCTGCTGCTCACTTTGAAATGTAAATGTAGCTCTCTCTGCTTTATGTCACAGCAACCCATTTAAGCAGTCTGGCACCTGTTCCCTGCTACAGGTCTGTTGTGTAGCTCTAGTCAGTTAAAGGGCTCACACGTGTCATGACTGTGCTAGGTCTTTGCCAGCACTGTATAAGTAGTGAAAATTCAAGCCAGAGGGACCATAGCCTTTCAGTTAAACAGTGAACCAAACAGTTGAAAGACAAAAAAAATATTTCAAATGGAATGAAATGCCTTTGTTTTCAAGGTTTTTTAAAGGATTAGAAGGCTGCTCCCCCCTCCGCCATGCTCCAGTTGTTCCCCCCCAGTCCATACTCTGGCTGCTCGCCACACCCTCCTTTCAGTTTCATATTTTCTGGACAGGCGGTGGGGTGGAGTGCTGCCATGACAGTGGGGACGGAGGGGACAGAGTCCCCTGGCTTTGCTCCCTGGAGCCAGTGGCAATGGAGCAGACAGAACAGGGAGGTGAGGCCTCTGACCCGAACGGGCATGGGGGGAGCAGGCCTGGCCAACATTGGTGGAGGGAAGTGGGGGGAGGTTGGGGGGAGCAGCCTTGGCCCTGGGCCTCTGCCCCTGCACACCCCTTCCCCCCCATCATTCTTGATGGGCAATTTGCTAGTTTTTTCATGAAAGCGATTTGGCCAAATCAACATGAATTTGTGATTTTTTTCAGTCAAGCTGAGCCTGCACAAAATACGCACACATACACACACACGTATACATGTGCATGTGTATTTTTTGTTAAAGAATGTGGATTCACTTTTTGTCCAGCTTGAGTGGCAGCAGGCTGATTTGAAAAACATACCTTCCTTATTATGGAAAGATTCAGCACTTCTGGACAACCTGTGACAACTAAAGCCAGCAGAGCATTGCTTTCTCTCAGCTTGCCATTAACTTTTCTATACAAACTGATTACAGCTGTAGCAAATTGAAATGCAGCACTGTGGGAGAGTGTACTTATCTTTAATGGTATTTTTTAAATCTCCTTGATTTAAACAGTGTCCATGATTATTTAAATGTTTCAGAATCTTTGATCCTATTGTCAACAAAGTGTTGGTTAAAAAATGTAGACCTTGGCAGAGAAGTTTAGTAATAGAAGTTATAATTTAGGGTACATATAGATGTTCAAGGAGGTTAGAGGGAGATTTGATTATGTTAAAAATGGCCACCTGATCTAACTTAGTTCTCCCAGGTGTGGATATTACACTTAGATCCCTAGTTAGGTTGATCTAAGTTCTAACTGTACAGAAGTTCAGGAAGGTTAGACTGGTCTAAAAATGGCTAACCCAATCTAAGTTAACTGTACCTCAGAGGTAGTCTAACTTAGTTTGGGTCAAACAAGACTGATCTAAATGAACTTCTGTACAGTTCCCAGCACAGGCCCAGGGCTGAGAAAGCCCAGCTGCTGGTTCCAGTCCCCAGGCTGCAGTTTTCCTAATCCTCTGCAAGCACCAGGCTAGTTTGGGCTAGTGCTGGTTTTTCCAGCATTCACCAGTGTTGGGAACCAAGGAAGTAAATTGAGGTTGTGGGAAGGGGTGGATGGTATCAGGGCAGTTGATTCTTCACCCCCCCAAGCTCCACTGCTAGTGCCCCAATCCCACCAAAGCTTCCCAGACTCCACTAACCCCGCTGTGGACCCACCAGCCCTCCAAATACCCCCACACTCTCTGCAGACTCTGCTAGCCCCCTCAATTCCCCCAAAACTCCCACATACCCCACTTTCCCCCCATTTCCTCCAAAACCTCCAGGAACCTACCAACCCCCCTGAAGATCCTGTTAGCACTCTGATTCTTCCAACCCCATTCTGTAGATCCCACTAGCCTCCCAAGCCTCCCAAGCCTCCCGCCTACCTCTGCTCCTGCTAGCCCCTCCCTCACAACTTACCTTAGATGGGTTGGCCATTTTTAACTCAATCTAGCCTCCCACTATCCTCCCCTAATGTCTGTATGTACCCCTAGAGATGCTCTGTAACAGGAGAATGAGGAAGTTGGGAACTAGGAGATGGTCCCTCAGCTAGGTAGCAGCTAGCTAGTTAGGGACAAAGTGTCTGCAGAGGTTGTCTAGTACTCCACAATTGAAGTTTGTTGTTTAGGTCTAATTATTCATGAATACATGTGTTTATTAAACCCAAGTATCACTACATGGTGGCAGAAGTGACAAAGGAGAAAAGACTTGAAAGAATTTGAGTTCCACACTGAAAAAAGTTGGAAACAGAGCAAGTGGAGCAATGGAGAAGGACAAGGGCCATTGTAAGTGATCTTCCTGTAGAGTTATTTTAAGTAAATAGACATTTAGTCATGTAAGTGTTGCAACCTCTACCTGCCATTTTGTCAGGCAATATAGCGGAGAACTAGAGAGTGTTCAGACAGGTTTGGGTGGTACCTAGCAGCCATAGGGGCAGAAGAGAAAAATGACAGTCAGATCCTTAATCTTATTGCCTATTGTGGGGGAGGAGGTCCTATTTGTGTACCACACTTTTATTTGTGAAAAAGGCCAAAATATGCAATTAAATGTAGTACTGTCCATATTTGATGCATGCCAGAAAAGAATGAGACCCTTAAAAGAAACAATTTTTTTACATGCAGACAAATGAGAAGAAAGTATAGATGTTTCTGAGCTAAAGAGACTGAGTAAGAATCGTGTATTTGAGAACTTGACAGAATTTATGATTAGAGATAGGCTTATTTGTGGTATTGCAGACACTGCATTACAAGAAAGGCTGTTGTGTGAGGGAGACTTGTCTTTAGAAAAGACTGTCCAAATGTGCAGGGCGGCTGAAACTGTGAAGTCCCAGACTGCAGAGGGAAAGGGAAGGAACATGCAGTAGGCATGAAAGAATATAGCCAGAAAAAGCCACCTCACAGGTTGGAATTTTCCTTGGGGCTGGGGATAGGGCAGAGAGAGAGAGAGATAGAAGCCGCATATGCAGAAAACATGGAAAGCCCCAAACACTGTGCTGCATTTGAAGAGGTTTTTTAATTGTAACAAGAGGAACCATTCTGTCAAGTGCTACAGATCCTAAACATGAAAACACAAAAATGTCAAGTACATACAACTGAGAGCATACTGAAAGAATTGTATATAGGTAGGTTAGAATCAAGCAAAACCAATGAGCAGGATTGGATTTTGCCAGTGGAATGCAGGGAACACTGGCTTCATTTAAACTGGATACTGCGGATCAGGATATTATTTTACCATAGCAGGAATATAGAAAGAAAAAACTGAAACCAAAAGTGAGACCAACAAATATTGAAATATCTGGCTATTTAGGAACACATATATTAGTGCAAGGGCGATGCACTGATAGCATCCAACATAAAAACAGAGTATACAAAGCTCTATTTGTGGTCATTGTAGTACCTCAGGAGGTGACACCAATTTGGGTTTGGCACCTTGTAAAAAATGGAATCTAGTTAAACATGTGCTCAAAGTACAAGAAGACACAGTGCTTATGTCTCCTGATGATTAACATGGCCATCACAACCCAAATATGAATGGATTTCTTAGGAAAAAAATCAATTTTTCCAGAACACAAGAAGCAACGACATCTGTGTGGCAAAAAATGTTTGGACACACATGCAAATGACATCATCCAGAAAGAGGAAAGTGGTTTCAGTTGTCTGTGGCTGATTCAGTTATCACTTGCCAAAATGACAAGTGAGAGCCAACTGGTAAAAAAACCCAACAGATTCCATGTAGCACTAGGAACAACGGCACTTCTTAGACATGCTGCTCCAACATGGCAACTGGATCAGCAGAACTCAAGTCTGTCGAGACTTGGAGGAAAAGCTCCCATCAAAAAACATATTGGAAACTGGATCTGATACTTCTTTGGTGCAAGATGAAAGTGAAACCTTCTGAAAGACTCACAGAGTGAAAACAGATCTCACTTTTGTGATGCCATAATATTTTTTTATGGCAGTACAGAGTGAAAGCAAATATGTCCATACCTTCTGTCACACCACAAGTGCTCACATTTGTGTCTGCAAAAGAAGGCGGTAAAAAATTGGGCCACTTTATTGTGGCCCACATCTCTTTGCTAATGGCTGAATAGCTCAGGCAGCATACAACTGCCAGGGGTCTCCAGCCTCTTTGGGGAAGGTGCTCCTCATACTTGAGAGGATTGGTTCTGCACAGTCCAGGAAGTCCCAAGCAAGATCAGCCCCCTCAAGCCTTGGGAGCACCTGCCTCATTTCCCCAGCTTACCAAGATGCATCCCTCCAGGGACGCGTCTGGTTAGGCAAGGAAAATCAGGACTTTGGGGTGCATTGGAAAAATGCACCCTTGGCAGTGTGGAGGACTTCCCCAGGGGCACCTGCAAGTGTGAATGGGGGCGAATCTCTCGTAGGGAGTTCCCCACTCCAAGTTTACAGCAAGTGCTCTGTGCAGCTGTCAGGAATGCGTGCTGGGTGGCCCCTCCTCCCTTCCCCCGACGCAGTGCTTGCAGACATGCACAATCCCTTGCAGAAAGTCTGCAAATGCAGAGGGGGGGAGACCCCTGTTAAAGTCCTCCCCCCCACCAAGCTTGCAGTCACTGGGCCCATCTATACGAGATGCTTACTGCAGTTGCCTAATTTGCTCCACAGTAAAATCTTTTGTTTCTATATGCACAGCCCTATTAGGCCACAGTAAACTAATTGACTGCTGTAGGTTAGTACTTTTAAATACAAGTACTATCTTGTGGCAGAGTTCGTTATTGTGCAGTGCCACATGTGTAGATGCTGACAGGGCTGGCTGGGATACGAGGATGCGTCAGTGTGGGGGCTCCCTGCTGGGTAGTCCTGCACTGAAGCACCTTTCTGCCCCAGCCAGCCCTTCCACAGCAAGTTGAGCCAGGTTGGCACAGCCCAGGGCTGTTCTGACCTGATTCAACGTGCTGCAGTCCCAGGTGCATGTGTAAATACGATGCCCAAGATCAATAAAGTCCAGCACAATATGCGCTGGAGTTTATTCCTTTGCATTAATTTCATGTGTAGACACACCCTCTGTCAGGGGCAGCTAGCTAGTTAATGAGAGACAAAGAGTCTGCAGAGATTGCTTACTACTCCACTGTAACAGGGCGTCAGTAAACCCTGTTACTTAGAGATTGGAAACAGCCGCTGCCCGGGGGGGACAGGGGCAGAGGCTCAAGAGCGGCAAAAGGATGACAGTTAAGTGTAGCTGTCTGTGGGGAATCCCACACCAGGAAAGAATTAAGAAGAGCAGAGGCGGAGGATGGCGGCAATAAAAATGGACAGCTGGGAGGGGAACGGTGCCTGGGAGGGCATCAGGAGAGAAAGGGAAAGGCAGTAAACCAGGTAGAAACCTGACTGGGAGGATGCTGAACAAAGATTGACCACAACAGAGCCCCAGCACACCGGTAGGTGAGACCAGGGATTTCTACTTACCGTGGCAACTGGCTGCAGCGAAGATGGTCCAGGGAGTGAGTCCTAACCAACTTAGAAGAGAAAGAAAATTAGTATGGAGGAGGGTGACGCTACCCTACTCTGGATCCCTGCCAATGGGGATAGTTTCTGCTGCATTGGCATTTATGTTATTTGCTGTCTGGGCTGGGAAGAGCTAATAAACAAAACGGCTATTAAAACTTGAGCACAGGAACCATCTGATTTGTATCTCACTCAGGATTAATATTCCAACTTTTTCTCCCAAAGACATGGCAGGGTGTCACCGAGCGAGGCAGGGAGGGACAACATCCCCATAACATCCACAAATAAAGTTTGTTTAGTTTTTTCATTCATATATGCCTGTGTTTATTGAACGTGGTGACTACAGGAAGGGCAATAGTCCTTGTTTTCTCTTACCTGTAAGAGAACTCAGAGCATTATACTGGGTACCTGTTTATCTACTTTAAGTATCTATCATGTGGGGTTACCAGAATGGTCTAGTCTGTTATGTCTCTTGTTCTATTTTTGAGCAACTCCAAGAAAATGCATTGGGATAACTGCAAACTTAAAATGGTGGTATTCTTTCAGAAATGCTTAGCTCTAGGTCATTTTTTCACCAAACCCATATGATGTACCAGTTTTGTTCTCCCATTATTAGACTTTGGGTTGGGTGAAGGTTGGTTGGATATATGTCAATTAAGATAAGACCTAAATAAGAGTAGGGGTCCAGGGAAACATAGGGAAAGCATTTTGACCCACACTTCCGAGATTTGCATGCTATTTATTATAAAATTTTTTAATCTAGGGATATTACTTAATACTGCACTGACCATAGAAGCACTTGTATTTGCCTAGAAGTCTGGTACTATCTGTAACAAGATACCCAAATTCATCACTTTGAGGCTTCAATGCAGCAGTGGACTCTCCATGCCCTTACAATATACTAGAAGTCTATCTCATTCAGTACAGCTTTTCAAACTCTGCATGTTAATCTGTGCTCCAGAATTTGCTATCGCTTGCTAAGTGACTGAGCTCTCCTCCTGCTTGAATGCTTGTGAACCTTCTTGCAAATGCCCCAGCCTATGTCCCTTTCTGCTCCCAATCCTCACAGTTACCTTTAAGCAAGGACACTCCTTCAGCCATCAAACTCTTTTGGCAACAATGCCTCACCATGTATCCACCTCTTTCCCTCCCAGGTTCAGCTTCCCCTTCTGTCATTCCAAATGTGCTAGACTACCACAACTGACTGATTTCCACCAAGCCCTTGTCAAACATCCCAATGCCACCTACCCACAAAAACTTCTTATTTACCTGCTTCCGAGCTGCTGAATATTATTACTGACACCTGGAAAATGACATTAAAACAATGCTGTCTAATACTCCTAAACAGTACTTACTAACGTAGGCCTAAAAACCTTGATAACAGTCTCTTTTCCTGAAATTTTTATGGTGTCCTACTTTTCTGCTTGTGCTTTAGTTAGAAAATCTAAGGAAACACAATGTTCAACAAGTTGAAATGAAAGCCTCTGTTCTATAGAACAACTGGTGACAGCCAGGATGTAACACGCTGCCCTTGAGTTTAAAGTATCTGCACTACAGTTAATTACTTAGTGTGCTATTCGCTTTGCATGAAGCGCTCGTCTCAGTAATTGAACACATCGCTGGGTGAGTTGAAGATGTAATTCACCACTGCTGACTATATTTGTTATTATGTCTAGTCTGTTAAGCTCAGCCTATGAGTCTGGTTTCTTCTGTGCAAAGAATTTCCTTTCATTTCCTCTTTTCTCAGCATGGATGTCTCATGGCTTTGCACCATGTGTTTTATTTTAAACATTTTGTTCATGCTCAGCAGCATAGTTACCTTTCTAAATTATTCTAAGCACGGTTCAGAGACAAAGAGAGAGAGATGGCTTTTTTGATGACTGGGGTTTAGTCTCTTTTTGTTTGCATGTAATTCATATTAGCATTGTTAATGAAAAGAAATTTACACTTAGATAGCATCTTTCATTCTGAAGAGCCCTAAAGCCCTTTAGAAAGCCTGAACCTGGGAATAAGTCCGAAAAAATGGTTGTTGGATGCCTAAGTTTTTTGGCCCTGCAGCACCTAATGTTCAAGTATCTGGTCCTGTTAGGTGGGAGGCAGAATCCCAAGTTAGGTGCTTTGGCTTCCCATGGACTGCATGGAAAGAGTTAGACGCATCAGAATGGTGATCAAAACGAACCTACTGCAGAGTAGGAAGCCGCCACTGTGCAGCGTAGGGTGTCATCATGGCACAGTGGAGGGGGGACTGCATGGCATGGGAGCACCAGCACAGTGCACTGGCAGAAGGAATTGGAAGAAGGTTAGAAGAAATGAACAAAAGGGAGCCTGCTTCTGTGGCCTAGTCCTTAGGGCTCTCAGGATAAGAAGGAGGCCTGGGATCCAGTCCCTGTTTCAGAACTTTCATGTGTTTTAATTAACTATTTAATGTAAAATACAAAATCAGTCATGGGAGCAGGGACTAGAACCTAGGACTTGCTTCTTGCAAAACACTAACCACTAGGGTAAAGCCATGTTCACTCTTGTACTGTCTTTCTTGGGTGGGTGTTCTAATCAATGAACAGTGTTATACAAAAGTTTGGCATCATCTCCTCCTCTTTCAAGCCATCTGTTTAAAGAAAGAGTCCACAACTGCAGTTTGTAAAGATCCTGCTCCTATTTTCCTGAATTAAATCTGTTCTGAAAATACCTACCAGAACATAGATGCACCAGTTTTTGGATCCCAGTTGGGTGTAGGTGCGAGTCAGGGATTGACTGTGCAGATGAGGGCAGCTCTGGGCATTCATGAGATGCAGAACTCTATGTACCTAGGGAAAGTGAAGGTCAGACAGAGGCATGTTGTGATTTTAGGTGCTGAGCAGAGGGCTTGGGATTGCAATTTTGGACATAAGAGCCTCAAATCTTTCTGAGTACCTTAATCCAAAATTTCTAGCACTTTCAGAAGTCCTTCCTGGATGGCAGTATAGATCTAAATTTTCCTAGGACAGGACGTAACATTGGAATAATTAAAAGAGTACAAGAGAGAAACTGTACTGTTCACACACTGCATCAGAAATATGAGGAATATATCAGGCTGAAAGCCAAATGCCATAGTAGACTTGCAGTAATGGTGCCACATATGCATAATTATTCCTGTTAACACTACATGGAACTGTTGTTATAGATCACTTTTTGTTTGCAAGAGATTAGCAGTGAATATTTGTGCTGTAAAAATGCCAAAAGTTGGAAGGGCTTTGGCTTTAGGATCCTTTTACTTGTCTACAGCTAAAATGGTAGTTAGAACTGGTTTAGAGTGTTTTGATCAATTTAACTGAAAAATGCCAGGTCTCTCTCTCTCTTCTACTTTTCCTGTCAGATATAACTGAATTATTTGAATTACTAACTAAATAGTCATTGGGCTATGGAGACCAAGGTGGGGAGAGGGAAGGATGGGAAATACTGTCTCTGTATCCCAGTGGGCTTGGATGAAAGATACTTAGGTGTAAGAGCACACACTAGAACCTAGGTTTCTTGCATGCCTATTCTGGGGCAAGGGTCTCTCAGATGCTGAAACCCTAACTGAAACAGAATACTAGTTTCTTGTCCAAGCCCTAATGATCATATGTGGCCCCTTTTCTGCACCCTTGGATCCTGATCTGGCAAATATCAGTCTCTGATTTTAGCCTGGGTGAGGCTTCCACATGGAGGGTAGTTCCTGCCTAGAAACCAGAGAACATCTAGCTATCAAAATGTATCAGTGCTGCTTTCCTTAGGTATGGAACATAGAAAAATAGATGATCTTTGTTCAATGGGAAGAAGTAAACACTTATGGCAAAAAGTGGTTAAATGAAGAGAGAGAGGGACAAAGGCTGCTTTTATTAAACTATTTTTCCTTCTTTAGGAGTAGTATTTAAACTGTCTAAGAGCTGCATGCACCTTACATCATGATTTGGCCTCACTTACTGTATAAATATGAAATATTAAGGTAAATAGCATGTGGAGGTCAGGAAGAAGAGCTATTTAAGCCAGAGGTATCAAAGATCTGGCCCCACAGGCCAGATCCAGCCCACACAGCGCTATCATTCAGCACAGGATGCTGCCCATGCTCTTGGATTAGACCTGCATGCTACACATGGTGTGTCCCAAACCAGCTCATGTGCTACATACAGTTCACACCAGCCCCAGCCCTGGCCCTGCACACTGTATGCTTCATGTGGCAGTGGACTGGGGCTGGTCTAGGGCATTTGTGGCAAGCAGTGCTCCCACTGGCCCTGCTCTGTGTGCTGGTTCTGGCATAAGGGCCCAGTCTGTGGGCCTGATCTGCCCCGTGGACTGGCCCCACACCACTTACCCAGCTGGCATAGCCTCATGCATTTGATATCCCCTGAGAAGCTAAAGGACACCAATGACACAAAAACAAATAGGTATAATCGGCCATGAATAAAATTATTTTGGAAATCACTTTTGCATCTGACCTGCCAGAGTTTGTGTATTTTCATGTTTTCCACATTTGGGCAGGCCTTCTGAAGGATGCTTTTTTGCCTTTGATGGCTTCCTTAACTCTGTTATTAAACAATGCAGGGCTTTTATTGGATTGCTTAGTACCCCTTTTTATTTGTACCATACACTTGTCTTGAGCCTCTAAAAGGCTCATACCATAACTAACTTGGCATCCCCATTCATTTCTTTGGAACAGCCATACTAATTAAGACACTTTAAATTTCAGTGTTAACAACTTAATTGCTGATTGGTTAGGAGACGGGAGAGAAAAGATGAATGGTGAGAAACCCATATGAGGCCCTGGGAGTTTGTTTGGAAGAAAATGTGAAGGGAAGAAAGAAGAGTACACAAAGCAGCATAAAAACAAACAAAAAAGGAGGATGGAGAAAAAAGAGAAACAAAGATGTGAACCTTCAACAGCAGTGGAAGATGTGTTGTGGACTAATTGTAGTCTGTCGTTCTAAATTTATATCAGAACCCATAGAATATAATTGGAGTGCATTAAATTTGGCCGTCTCCACTGGATGAGTTTGATACATCTGGACTTGCCTACAGGCATCATCTGCTTTGGCGGAAGAGCTAATCACTGTTGCTGCTTTGCAAGTAGCTCCTATTGATGGCAAATGGTAACAAGCTTTGGCATCTCATTGGGACTGGACTCTTTAATTATAATCAGATATGAGGCTACAAGGTGGCTCTGACTACCCTGGGTCATGCATGCCTGGTGGAATGGTGGCTTTTCATAGATTTATGCCGTGAATGCTGAGCATCATGGATGGCAGAGCAGATCTCATTTGTTAGTAACTGCAGAACTAAATTAAGCAGGATTCCTGATTATACCCTATGCCAAAGAGCCTCTAGGCACTGCAGCAGCTTGAGGTGATGTTGTAAGTTAAGAGAGGGGAGGGGAAGGGGACAGTTCAACTTAGTTCAGATTTGTTGTAAACAGAACACAGTGGCCACATCCAGATGAGTGCAGATGTTTGGTTCCCCGAGGACAAGTAGCAATGATGTACTTTGCACTGCAGCTACTTGTCCCCAGGGAAAGCCTGTGCCATGTGCGCTTTGGCATGTAGCGAATTAGCCCAAGAACAGTAGGGGAGGCTGGGGCCAGCAGTGTGCTGGCCCCAACAGCCTTACCTGGTCTCCTAGGGGGCCTCCTGGGGGCTGCAGCACTGATGATCCTGCTTGGTAGAGCCTGGCTTGGTAGAGCCTGGCTGGCAGCTGCAGCGTAGCTCTGCTTTTCACTGGTGTGTGCTGCCCATTCGTGTGCTGCTCTGGGTTTGTTTTTCCATGGTTTTTTTTGATCCCCCGGCAACATGACACCACAACATGAAAAACACCTGACTGTGCAGTGTGTGATGCTGCAAATTAGGGGTGTGCGAAGTGGGTCCTATTCGATTCAGATTTGGATTTGGCCTGGATCGTGGACAGTGATGCGATTTGTTGATTTGGATCACTGTCTCTGATTTGATTTGACTGAATCCAAATCTGCAGATTCAATGCTGATTTGGAGAATCAGTGATTCTGACATAGACACGGCTTGAAAAGTTTTTTCTACATAACTCGAGGTACCAGCACAGCTCATGATTGCTGTGATGCTAGTGAGGTAAAAAAACTCTCTCTCGGTTCGTTTCTTTGGAGGCTCATTGAATAACAATCCTTAGGCACGCATTGTTGGTGAGACAAAAGGTATATATTTGCAAATAGGGTCAGAGGGAGAAGACAAAAGATCAAAACCCTC
>NW_017728947.1:45311209-45329116 GCF_001723895.1 Crocodylus porosus | reverse complement strand
TTCCAACCCCCCCTTCCCTCTCTCATTAAGGAGACAAGGAGGGCTGGCAGCCGTGCTTATTCAGAGGACAACACTATTGATGGGAGCTAACAGCTATTGATAATGCATTTTTAATAATATTTCTAACACTAGGGCACATGGAGTATCTCACGGGGGGCGCCCTCCACATGCTCAGTTGTGAACCCAGAAGTAGACCAGAAGTAGTTCCGGTCTATTTCCGGGTCTGCTGGGGAGTGTGCTGGAGGCCGCCCCCCGTGCCTCCCTGGCTCAGCAATCGGCCACAGGGGCACCCTGGGTGCCCTCCCCCAGACCCAGGAGGCACCAGTCACTAAGCTGGGGGGGGCACAGGAGACTCCCCCAGCATGCTCCCCTGTGGACCCGGAAGTAGACTGGAAGTGCTTCTGGTCCACTTCCGGGTCTGCTGCCAAGCATGCTGGGGAGCCCCCTGTGCTACTGTAGGATACTCCATGCACCCCAGCATTGCAGCGATCACAAGCCCCTGCTACTTAGAGGTATGTAGAAAAAACATTTAAAGCTGTCATTATGTCCAAATATCCGAATCTTTCTGAATCGATTTGGAGGGTTCCGATTTGATTCAGAGAGATTAAAGGGTCTCCTGATTCAATTTAGATTTGGAGATTCAGCCACTGAATTGGGCTGAATCTCCACTGAATTGAATCAGGGACTGAAGCTTTGCACAGCCCTACTGCAGATGTGTTTGCGGCGCCACATACCACATGGCCATGCTCATCGGGACATACCCATTGTGATATTTATAGATTCATAGATTGTTAGGGGCTAGAAGGGACCTTGTAGATCACTGGGTCCAGTCCCCCTGCGCTAGGCAGGAAAAGACAACTGGGGTCCAGTGACCCCAGTGAGGTGACTGTCCAATCTCCTTTTGAAGATTTCCAGTGCAGGTGACTGCACCACCACTGCAGGGAGTTTATTCCACAGTCTGGAGACCCTGACTGAAAGAGTTTTTCTTGGAATTAAGCCTGAAGTG
Source organism: Crocodylus porosus (assembly GCF_001723895.1). Taxonomy (NCBI): domain Eukaryota; kingdom Metazoa; phylum Chordata; order Crocodylia; family Crocodylidae; genus Crocodylus; species Crocodylus porosus. The sequence continues at coordinate 45,328,110 of NW_017728947.1, read as the reverse complement.
GCCTTCCAGGAGTTTGTATCCATTGTTCCTTGTCTTCCCCAGATTATTATTTTCAGATATTTCTGTAATGAGGCTATGTTGCCAGGGTGTCTTGCGGGTACCACAATATTGTTCCTTAGTATTATTTAATATAATTATTGTTCCTTCTAGAGAGAAAACCCAGTTCTTACCTGCACACAGATCAGAAAAGGCTTGCCCAAGGTTGAACTAATATTGGTCTTCTATTCAGTGGTGAAGAAGCCTGCCTGATTCATGCATCTCTTGCTGGCAAATAGGTCTTGATAGCCTCTGGTAGGTGTGGTACTGACAGGAGAAAGTCTGAGGGCATAGCTGCATGGCTATTTACAGTTGACCCTGACAGTTGCCCCCAAGTAGCCTAAGGAACAAGAGCCTGCTCTCCCTGTCTATATCTTACTTTATGTAGCTTCTTTTTACTTGAGAAGAGCTGTTCTGTGCATAAGTCTGCCTGCTACTTGTCTTCTCTTTTGTCTTTGGCTCTAATTTTGGGTGGAAGAGGCTGCAAGTGGAGTGCAAAATGGCTAGGTCAGGAAGAGGGAACTGTGGGTCTGCTGCCAGTGGACTTATTGTGTTTTTCAGCCTGCAGCACACATGTGGGTTCTGAAGAGGCTGCAGGGAAAGGTGGATGAGAAATAGGAAACTGAGCCTTTGGAAAGCTTCTGGGGTTGGAATGAACTGCTGCCAGAAAGTGAGGTACAGCATTTTCAGTATAGATGGCCAGTGTGTGCTGGCTAGACACAGGCCTTTAGGGCAGTTTTGAATAGCAGTGGAGGCACACTGAGACTGGAAAATGAGAACTCAGATCCCTCTGCCTGGACACATTCGTGCTAGCATGCTGATTGATTTTTAGGAGGGAGGAGGAATAGTTCCTGAGAAGCCTGGAGGAAAGATGCTTGTCATTATGCTACTGCAGTGTTTTTGTGATGTAACTGCTCCTGGCCATCCATAGCCCACGCCAAATATGCCAATTCCTTTTGATGTAGAGGCTCCTGAAGAGAGCTGAGGTGAATTTGAGATCACAGAGGTGCCAATACTGAAAAGCTGAAGTACAGATATCCAGTCTTTCAGCCTTCTCAACTCAACATTTCCCATCTCCACTGCAAGTTTTCTCTGTGCCCCTACAAATTCTCTACCAACACTTTCTGTGACTCCTGCTACCTCTCTGTTCCCCGTTTCCCCTACCTTCCATGTATGTTCTCCCTGAATCTCCAGCTCTGCCTGCTGGAAGCCCCCTGTTCTCCTTGTGCCACTGACACCCTTCAAATTCCTTGTGCTACCAGTGCTCCCTGCACTTCTGGCCCATATTATACGCTCACACCCATGATATATTAAGCTCCATAACTTGGCCATTTCTTTCTGATGAGTTCAAAAGTAAAAACAGTGATAGATAAAATTCCTGCAAAGGGCAGGCTAGGATTAATGAAAAGCCATGGCTAGAATTCTTGGCAAAGTGAATAACAAATAAAGGACATAGTCTGTCTAGGCACTAGGCTGAGCACCTCCAAAGTCATGTTTCTTAAACCAAATATCACATAGCTTCCATGATAAGAAGTACAAACAATGCAGGGCTCTTGATTCCACATCTCCTGTGCATTCTAGTCACTTCCCCTGTTCCTGAAGACAGTGAGGAGTTGAGGAGTAACCTTTCCTTGCCTCTAGTTCCTATTTGCACAGGAGTTTGCTAGTTGCTACACTCTGCTAGACATATTGTTGTTTGAGGACTTTGTGGTAGGCCTCTGTCAAGAGCTTGAAGAAATTGGTACAGGTACAGCTAGGAACTGTGCCAAATAATGTTGTGTGAAGACACATATGAGGGCAAAGGCCTACCATGCTGTAATTTGATTACAGATCCTTTCAAAATTTTGCAGTGTGGATATTTCCTTTTTACCTACCTACCTACCTGTTTTTCATGTAGATCACTGATTTTGCTGTAGCTCACCTGTCCCATAGGCTAAGTATACAGTCAAAAAGGCCGAGGCTGAATTGATTAAATCTTTACAGGTTAGTTTAAGATGCACGGTTTGAACCAATAAGCAAGTAAACAGGTATTCACTTTTGATTCCAGAAAAGCAGCCACACGCTTGTAGTGGCCCAGGCCAGAAGCCAGGGGGCACTAGAGCATGCCTTCTTGCTTAGCTGGAGCAGACAGCTTGGGCCAAGGCTAGCCTACCCAGCCTGCAAGGGGGGACTTGCAGGGGAGGTGCAAAGCATCTTGGCTGAGGAACTGTGTATTAACTTGAATCTGAAGGGGATCTGGATAGAAGTTCAATAAACCGATTTAACCTAAAATCAGCTAAGTCTGATACTACATCCATCCAGGTTTGTCTTAAAACAGTTTTGGCTAGTTTATGTGCACTAAAGTTTTGCTGTGTTACAGGTCTGAACTGGTTTCCAATCACTTAAATCAGTTTGGCTAGGGACAGAAGTTACACATAAACTGGTTTAAGTGCTCTTAAACTGGTTTAAACCTATAACAGAACAGAAGCTCAGATTCATAATGGCTGAAACTGGTTTAAGATAAACCTGGTTAAATGTAGTATTAAAAACTTAACTGATTTGGGTGAAACTGTTTATGAAACTTCTGTCCCAGATCCCTTCCTGGTTCAAGTCAAATCATAGTCCCCCAGCATCCCAGAATGCTTTCCAGCCCTAGGCTGGACTGGACTGTCTGCTCCAGAGATCAGGGCTGGCCCTGCCTCTTTGCTCCCTAGCTGGAGCACTGAGAGCTGGCTGTCAAAGGTATATGGGGGTGGAGGCAAGCCCAGCTTGGGATACAGCCCAGTCTTCAGGTGGGGGGAGGGAGAGAGGAGGGTGGACTACCCCCCTGAGGCAAACCCCAGCTGAGGTGTGGGGCTAGGGAGCAGGGTTAAATACCCCTTCCTGTGCTCAAACTTACTGTTGGCTGCAACTGTGGACTACAAATCCCAGAGGCACGTGAAAGCAGGAAGAGGAAGGGATGAGCAACCTTGCAGAGTCCTGCTGCTGTAAATCTGGACTGAAAATCCCAGAGACCTTGCAGGCAGCAGGAAGATGAAGTGAACACAGAGCCAGAGAGCTGTGCTCTAGCACCCCTGGCTTCTGATCTGAGCTACTGCAGCCATGTGGCTCCATTTACTGAATCAAAGGTCTGTTAACTTCTGTTTCAATTTAATCTGTGCAGTTTAGACGAACAGATTGACTGAATTGATTCAGCCGTGGGATTTTTAACTGTCTGTTCGTAGCCCTTATGTGTAATTTCTTTCCCTAGCCCTATTATCATTTCTTTCCTTCATCTAGCTGTCAGTTTCTCTTCTCTTACTCACTCTGCTTGTCTCTCCTTCATTCTGTTTCTCTCTCTCACAGTGTTGTATTAACAATGTCTCTTGAGCTTGTCTATACATGACATTATTCAAGATTAGCTACTACACTTTAAATTCACAGCTGACCTTATACTGATTTAACTTTCAAATGTGGACAAACCTTTGTTCTCTTTTCCCCTAAAGACATTACAAACCACAATGATTTTTTTAACCTGAGCCAGCTTATTGCAAACATTCTTTCTGGTCTGTGCTGTGAAACGCAGAGATGCATGCATTTTAGTTGGAAGCATTTTTCCCACCTTCTATTTATTCCCTTGTGTGTAGGACCACATCTTCTGCATTTCTTAAAGCAATAGTAGACAGCCTAATTCAGGGATAGGCAAAGTTCAGCCCATTGGCTGGATCCGGTTGACAGTGGACTCCATTTTCCAGCCACCCATGCACATGACTGGGGCCAGTCTAAGTGGAGACCCCTGCCGCAGCTACATGGGAAAGCTCAAGGCTGGGGTTGCCATGGAGACCAGCCAAAGCCATGCTGGCATTGTGCGTGGCAGAGCAGGGTAGGGGGCTGCTCCAGAGCTGCTGGGTACTTGTGATGGGGCAGCATGCTCAGGAGCCAGGGCAGAGCTGTAATCTGTAGCCTGCACCCTCCTGGAAGGGGTGTGCAAGCAGGGGATTGTGGCTTTGCCCCCACTCCAGACCAGGCTGTCATCACTGCAAGGAGCTGGGACAGAGCCATGATCCTCTGCTTGTTCACCCCTGCCCAGACCATGCAGGCTACAGATCATGGCTCTGCCCTGGCTCTAGAGCAAGCTGCCCCATCACAAGATCTCAGTGGCTCCGGAACAGCCCCATGCCCTGCTCCGCTGTGTGTGCTGCCAGTGTGGCTGCAGCTGGTCTCCATGTCAACCTCAGCCTCCAGCTTTCCCACACAGCTGGGAGTGGGGTCTTCATGGAGACTGGCCCCAGCCATGCAGGCAGGGGCTGCTGGGAAATGGAGTCTGGCTGCTGGCTGAATCGGCCATTTTGCCCACTTTCTTCACTTTTTGTTTTAATTCACCATCAAAACAAGATGCAGGGAACCCAGGATGCTGTAGGGAATGTTGTAATGAATGAGGTTTCAGACTCTTCTCAAAGGAACACCATGGCAGGACACTGTGGTGCCTGAGGTATTGCTTGTAGGAAAGAATATGAAACCTGACCATGCCCTGACTTTAAAAGCTCCATAGACAGTCTGCAAGATGAAGAATAGTTCTGGAGAAGCCACCTTCACCGTGAACTTGGAGTTAATTTTGTAACAGCCTCAGGAAGAAGGCTGCACAGTCAGCTTACCTAGGGTATACACTGCTCATGCTGCTGAGTTCTCCAGTAAATGTTTTGCTCATCCTAAGGAAAACAGAACTGTCCAACCCATAATGAAGTTAATGAAGAAGCATTCCCAAAAAGGCTGGATACAGGCACAGGCTACACTCTAGTCAAACCCCATGTAATGCAACCACATCTGATGCTGGCAGACTGTTGGATAGGTGTTCCCAGGGCAAAACCATTTGTCTTGCCTTTAGCTTGCATCTCTTAAAAAATGAAGGCAAATTCAGGGATGCAGGGGAATATTATACTCTGTTCATTTTGCGATTTAACTGGAAGTTGAAGCAAGTTTAAGCCAGAGTTTTGTCCTCCTACCATCTCTGGTAAGCAGGGTGGGTTTGATTGTTCCAATGAAAAGACGAGAACCTTTTTTCACAAATTAATATATTGATCAGTCTCCTAGACAATGATTTTCACATGTCGTTCCACTGACCTTCTCTCACAGATGGATCCTGGCATTCTATCATAATGAATTCTTTGTGATCTCCCATGTAACTTTTTGATACTGTCAACAGTAGCGTTTTCCTGCTGCAGTGCTTGAAGCACATCATGGCCTTTCAGACAACACTCTGCCACATTCTCGCTCTGAGCTGTCTCACTAGTGTCATGTTGTCACCATGAATCAGAGCTTTTGTAACACCTCACAGAGGAGGTGGTTTCTGCCTCTTGGTTTAAGTTTTTTAAAAGTTTGGAGGAGGTTAAATGGGGTGATGACTTCAGTAAGAGCACTGTTTAACAAACTTTCACACAACTGTTTTTCCAGCATGCTTTCAAGATGTCAACTGGCTCCACACTGTTCTTTTAATTGATCTCGGTGCACATAGCCACCCACAAAGCAGCTGGAAAAGATACCACACTTTGCTTATTAGTTGGTTCTATGATTCTTGGCCTACATCTACAGCCATTAGGACTGCAGAGGCACCCGAGTTCCTTTCTTTGCATTACAATGAAGCATTTGTATCATTCCTTTTTCTTGTAAGGAATGTTTCCTGAGACTGGAAGTTAGGATCTTATTAATTAAGTTCTGGCTCTTCAAATCTCCCGTTGCCAAAGGGATAACATCTCTATTGTTTCTTTCTAAGTTCAGGCCAGCTGGATGTTAGGTCTCTAGTTAAAAGTAGACTTCTTAAAAAGCAGCTCTTCCTTTTATTTTCATTTCAGCTCACAGAACTGGGCCATTGATCTGTTTCATAGCCTTTTGATCATCAGTCCTCTGTTAAAATTGACTAGTAACTGAGATACAATGGTTCTTAGTAACAGACTTCAAGAAAAGTATCTTGGGATTTGTCTGATCAGGAATTTCCAGAAGATACCAAACCCCTGCAGGCTGCTTAACTTGTTCTTCTACTGCAATGACATGCACAGAATTGGGGTTCAGGATCATCCTGATGACTGGAATATAGTGGCAGAGCAGTTAGGATGTCTTGCTGTGGCCAAAGGTATAAGTTTGACTCATGTCAATGGCTGCCTCAGCCAACTTTGCTGTACATAGGCATTTGGCAGAGGAGACAAAGGCTAGTGAATATGCTGCTAGTTGCATCGCTGTGTTGTTTGTTACAGAAAGTGATATGCTTAACCATGCTAGTATGATAGAGGTAATACATTTGTTCAAGAGGAACAGCCTGGGTGGATCCCCTTAGCCTTCCCAATTCATCTGCTCATCATATGGGATCCCTTTACCCTTTCCAACACTTTTACTCACCCCAAAATTTTCCCTAAATCAAGTGGCAAGGAAACAGTTCTGGCAACTCTGGAGCAAGATGTCTACTGCAATGCCACCTGTGAAGGACACTTTGTAGCCTCTTAGCAACAGTTTACCTCTTCCTATCTGATGCACCTCTAAGGCTGGGATCTTTCTCTCTCAATTGATCAAGCTACGTCAAGGGTTATCACATTTTTTTTGTTGTTCTCCAAAGCCTTTTTTTGCACTAGAGTGCTTTGGCATACTGATTACAGGATGAACCTCTTACCATGTCTGTAATGCACACATCAGTATCATTAGTAGTAAATACTGCAGCAAGCAATCAGTTTTACAAAACAGAGTTCTATTAAACAGCATTACCATGAATCAGATGCCAGATAACTATGCTATTTTCTTTAAAAAGATGATAATTGTTTGGCCTTTCTTTTAGTTTGTGACCTCCATCTCAAGAGAGTATGTGAGAATTAGATTGGCAACCCTCCCAAATTTGAGAAAGATCATAGAAAGTTAGGATTGGAAGGGACCCAAGGAGATCATCTAGTCCAATCCTCTGCTCAAAGCAGAACCATCCCCAACTAGATCATCCCAGCCAAAGTTTTGTCTAGCCAGGTTTTGAAAACCTCAAAGATAGATCTTCCACCACCTCTCTGGGTAACCTGTTCCAGTGTTTTACTATCTTCCTGGTGAGAAAATTCTTCCCAATATCTAACCTAAACTTCCCTTGCTACAAGTTGTGACCTTTGCCCCTTGTTTTGTTATCTGCCGCTACTGAGAACAGTCTAACTCCACCCTCTTTCATACCCCCTTCAGGCAGTTGAAGTCTGCTATTAAATCCCCCTCAGTCTTCTCTTTAGACTAAATAAGCCCTGTTCCCTCAGTCTTTCCTCATAAGTCATGTCCCTCAGCCTCCTAACCATTTTGGTTGCCCTCCACTGGATTCTTTCCAATTTATCTGTATCTTTTCTGTAGTGGGGGGCCCAGAGCTGAATATAGTGCTTCACATGTAGCCTCATCAGTGCTGAATAGAGGGGAATAATCACTTTCCTTGACCTACTAGAAATACCTACTAATGCAGCCCAGTATGCCATTAGCCTTCTTTGCAACAAGGGCACACTGCTGGCTAATACTCAGCTTATTGTCTACTGTAACCCCCAGGTCCTTTTCTGCAGAACTACTGCCCAGCCAGCCAACTTGCAGCCTGTATTGGTTCCTGGGATTATTCCATCCTAAGTGCAGGACTTTGCACTTGTCCTTGCTGAACCTCATGAGATTTCTTGCGGCCCAATCCTCCAATTTATCTAAATCACTCTGAATCCTAGCCCTATCCTCCAGTGTATCTACTGCTCCCCCCAGCTTGGTGTCATCTGCAAACTTGCTGAGGGTGCACTCTATGCCATCTCCCAGGTAATTGATGAAGATATTGAACACAACTGGCCACAGGACTGACACTGGGGCACTCCACTTGATACCGGCCGCCAACTAGACATTGATTACTACTCTCTGAGCTTGATACTCCAACCAGTTTTGTATCCATCTTAGAGTCCATTCTTCCAACCTTAGCTTGCTTGCAAGAATGTGGGAGACCATATCAAAAGCCTTGCTAAAATCAAGGTACACCACATCCACCAGTCTCCTCACATCCACAGAGCCAGTCACCTTGTCAGAGAAGGCAATCAGGTTTGTCAGGCATGACTTGCCCTTGGTGAATCCATGCTGACTGTTTCTAATCACCTTCGTTTCCTCCAAGTGCTTAGAAATGGATTGCTTGAAGATATACTCTATGATTTTTCCAGGGACTGAGATGAGGCTGAGTGGTCTGTAGTTCCCTGGATCCTCCTTCTTCCCTTTCTTAAATATGGGCACAATGTTTTCCCTTTCCCAATCATCCAGGACCACTCCTGATTGCCATGAGTTTTCAAAGATGATGCCAATGGCTCTGCAATCACATCAGCCAACTGCCTCAGCACCCCTGGGTGCATCCCATCCGGCCCCATGGACTTGTACACGTTCAGCTTTTCTGAGTAGTTCCTAACCTGTTCTTTCAGCACTGAGGGCTGCTCACCTCCTCCCCAAACTGTACTGCCTGGCATAGTACTCTGAGAGCTGACCTTGTCTATGAAGATTGAGGCAAAACAAGCATGGAGTACTTCTGTCTTTACTACATTCCGTCACAAGGTTGCCTCCCCCACACTTTCCCATATCCTCTTCTTGCTACTGACGTACTTGTAGAAATCCTTCTCGTCACCCTTCATATCCCTTGCTAGCTGCAATTCCAATTGCACTTTGGCCTTCCTGATTTCATTGCTGCATACCTGAGCAATGCTCTTATATTCTTCCCTAGTTATTTGTCTAAGTTTCCACTTCTTATAAGCTTCCTTTTTGTGACTTAGTTCTGCTTCTCTCTCTCTCTCTTACTGCACCAAGCTAAAGGCTTGCCTCTCACAAAATGCAGGGCGGGGCCCATGAACTGGCTTCAGAACTGGCCTGTGAACTTCCTGCAGACTGCTTACCCTGTTTGCAGCCCCTGGTCATCTGGGAAGTCTCCTTTTATACCCTGCTGGACCTGGACTGGCTCTGCCCCGCTGTTAGGGCTTCTGTCAGGCCCAGGCAGCAATCACTCGGCAGTCAGCAATCACTCCCTGCTTCTCAGAGCACATGCCCCAAACACACACACCCCACCAAACAAACATTCAGCAAACCAAAGGCACAGGTAGCTGAATCACTTACTTTCCCTGGGCAGGATCTAGTGCCTGGTTTCTCTCCCCCTTCCTGCTCTTGCCCCCACCATCTGTTTGCATCCCTTGATTGCCAGCTCCCTAGTTGCCTGGAGAGTCTCCTTTTATACCATGTTGGGCCTGGGGTGAGTATTTTGGCTCTTCGCTCTGGGAACCCTTTTCTTTCCACCTGCTTGTTACCATTAATTCTGTGCCTGCAAAATTCTGTATTGCAGCCTTTGGATCAGTCCTGATGCTCAGCCACCACATCAGTTCTGCCCATCCTTCAGCTCTGCAACAAATCTACCCCTAGTCCCCGTTTCTGCAGTCCCCTCCTCAGCTCTAGTCTTGCCTCAGTGGATCCTAATGCCTATATACACTAGCTTCCTTCAGTGTGCTCAAGTAAATAAGAGAATCACGATCCCAGAATAATGAAAGAACTGACACATGAAATTGGAAGTCCAGAGCAAAGACTTTTAATAAATCTGCCAAATCTAAAAGTGATATGTGACAATGGGAATGAAATGCAATGTGTTTATTAAAGGCATCTGTCAGGTATCAGACTAATTTGTTATATTTCTTTGATAAAATAACTGATTTTTATAAAAAAGGAATACAGTAAAACTGGGTTTTTGCACTTCAGTAAAGGATTTGATAGAGTGTGAAATGGGAAAACATCATTAGTTAGCTGGGGGAAAACTGTACTTTAGGAGTTGTAATGTAGAGAAGAAACTGGTTAACATGGAGATGACAGCAGGTTTTGTTGAAGCATTGGAATGCAGGTAGTTTACTAGTGGAGTTGCTTTTAGGATACTCTTATTTAATATTTTCATTAATGACCTTGTCACAAAATGTAGGAATAGGCTCATGACAATTCCTGAAAACAAGGCTGAGTAGCATCCCCAGTAGGTCCTAGGACTGGGATATCATATTGGAAGAACTGAATGACCTTGAGGAATGTAGTAGTAGAAATGGGATAAAATAGAAGTGCAAAGTCATGCTCTTATGGATTAATAATAACAATTTCTGTTATATTTCCAACTAGTGACCTTCTCAAATAATAAGAGGAAGACCTGAGTGAACTAACTGATTACAGGATGACTGTGAGCTTCTAGTGTAACATGACTGAAAATAAAGCAATTGTTATCTTTGGATGTCTGAGAAAAAGTTCCCAATACAGAGAGGGAAGTATTAATCCTTGAAACAGTATTAATACTGTCAACTGATCTTGGTGAAATTATTGTGCATAAATTTGGTCACCTGTTAAAGAAAGGTAAGTTCAAAGTTGAACAGGTGCATAGAATGGCTGAAAGGATGAGAGGAATGGAGAACCTATTCTAGGAAAAGAGACAAGATAATCTTGTCTTGTTTAGCCTAACGAAATTTAGGCTGAGATGAGACTGTCATCTACAAGCACCTCAGGAGGTAGGCACCAGGGAGAGAGAAGTGCTGTTTAAACTAACGGACAATGCTGGGACAAGAACAAATAGACACAAATTAGCTATGCCTGACTTCAGGTTTGACATTAGATTTATAACCCTCGGCGAAGAGAGATTTTTGGAATAGCCTTCTAATAAGAAGACGTTTTATCACTTTATGGAAGTGACTACATGATGTTGTTGCTTATTATAGCAAGGACTGGACTCTGAGTCAGGAAGGTGCCTCTTGTTCTATGTTCCTATTGTTTTACCTGTGGCAGCAGCAGTTGCTCCTGTCCTGGCTGGATTGAGGCTGGAGGCAGAGCTGAAGGTAAGCAGTGGGAGGTGGGGAAGCGGGAGGGCAAGCAGCAGCAGAGGCAGGCAGAGGTTCAGCTCTGGCTTTGGCCTCTGTCCTAGAGATGAAGCCAGAGTTGAGCTTCTGCCCACTCCAGACCAGTAGTCAAACCCACAATGAAGCTTCCCCCCACCCCACCCCACCCCCTAGGTTGATTGGGGGGAAAAGCCTCACTTTGGATTCCCTTAAATACAGTTTCTGCTATTGCAGTAAAATTGGTTCTGTTTGTACTATCCTAGAGTAACATTGGATACAATGGAGCAATACATGTGCATTAATATGCCTTTTCTACTGCACATTACATTTAGTACCTCTAATGCGAGATACTAAATGAATATGCATTAGGCTGTGCTAATAATGCACAGTAGTGCATTTGAACAGTTTTTTAGTGATGCTTAATGCACAGTAGACTATTTTACTGTGTATTAGAATAATGTTACCATTTTTTATGTGATGCTTTAATGTTCAGTAAAATAGTCTACTACGCATTAAGCAGATGTGTAGACATGCCCACTGTTACTTTGTAGGAGTTGCCTCTGGACAAATTTCTGTTTTCATTCTGGACCCAAGCTAAGTTTTTAGGAAGGTTTTCATCTGGACTGGGCTCCCCACATTTTACATCTTTGTGCTCACCCAAAGCGCTGTTGGATTCCATCTCAGAATAAGCTGTTTTAAGACCATGCTGCAAGTTGGTTTGAGGCAAACATCAGGATAATCATGAATTTCTGGGGTGACCATATGCAGTCACAACACCAGCGTTCCCTCCAACCTGTGTGGTGTGAGCAGCAGTGCAGGCACACCTGGCAGCACGGCATGAGCACTCCTGCATGGCCACACACCACACAGCTGCACAACACAGTTTTCTGATTTGGAATACCCTCAGTTTATGCCCAGTATCTAAATGTTTTTCCCACAAGGTAGTCATTCCAGGAGCCAGTGCGTGGAAAAGTAAAGGTTCTGAAGGCCCCTGATACTAAAGTCCATGATACCAAAAGCTGCTCCAGTTTAGAAAGGGAAACCTGCCCCTTCATGATACACTTGATTATATTTTACAGAGCTAGAATTCCTTTTAAATAGTAATAGTGCATCTCCCAATGTGAAAGATAAAACAAGAAAGAGGAAAGCACACCAGTGCAGGGGTCTAGGCCAGAATCAGGATGAGCCAGCCCTATGCTGGGATCCCAGTGTCCAATTATAAAGTCTGAAGCAGAAGCACTGAAAGCCAAATGGTTTGGAATTAAAGAAGATAAACTGCAGGAACGAGCACTGTGTGCACAAGCTTCATAGCTTACAAAGCCTGAAAAAAATTGTAACTATTCAGTCTTACCTCCTGTTTAATACAAGGCACAGGATTTTCTTCAATAATTCCCTGCTTTAGCTAGAGCAAGGCATTGAGCTTTCTCCGCATCCTTAAAAGATAAAAGAATAATTGTGGGGGTTCATAGGATTGGAGTTGGTTGCTCTGTTAAAATAGCCACTCACAGAGGTCCCCAGCTTCCATAATGTTTCTGTACGAGAAATGTCAGCTACTTGCTGCATATACTATCTGCTTAGCATGGCTCCTCACATGCACTAAGTATAACCAATTCATAACTAATCCCCTAATCCTTCCCCAGGGTCAACAAAATGGACCATTGCTTCTAGTAAGGGCAATGTACCCAGAAAACAATTTGCTGAACAGTGCTCTGTGACCAGATTCCAAGTAGCCCAAACCCCAGAGAAATGAAAAAAATGTTTCTCAAGACAGTACTAGGAATATTGAAAGGGGTAAAGGAGGGGTAGAGAGAAACATTCATTTTACTTGGAGCAGTTTCAAAAGGGGAGGGGGGGCAGCTGCTCTGTACCACGCAGCAGCTGTTACACTGTCTGTTACATTTGCATGTTTAACCCTGCTTCACTCAGCATTATTGTTGGGGTGGTTTAGCTCACTGTTCTCAGTGGTAGCAGATGACAGAACAAAGAGCTAAAGTTGTAGCAAGGGAGATTTAGGTTGGATATTAGGAAAAAAAAACCCCTCTATCACTAGGATAGTAGTGAAGCACCGGAATGGGTTACCTACAGAGGTGGTGGAATTTCCATCCTTGGAGGTTTTTAAGGTTTGACTCAATAAAGCCCTGCCTAGAATAATCATGTTGGGGTGGTCCTGCTTTGAGCAGGGGGTTGGACTAGATATCCTGAGGTCTCTTCCAGCTCCAATTTTCTATGATTCTAAGATTTTGTTGCTACAGGCTCATGCACATGTAGCAGGTAGAGTGTAACAGGGCACCATGGCCTCCCAAGCAGTAGTTTCTCCTCCAAGTTTGAAACTGATCAAAGTGAATTCGTGCCCATACCCTAGGTTATGTGCGCTGCGGTAAGCTACATAGCAGGCTGTCCTGTCCATTTTTGTATGTGTACACCTTCACCAGTTGATTATAGTAAATGAGCTGAAATTCCAATAGAAAACATGAACACAGGAACTCTCAGGAACAACAGGTACAGAACATAACTAAGAGGTTCCCTCTGCTAAACCTATGAAAAAAGTGGTTCCAGAAGTTGAAAGCATCTCACCATCCCCAGATAAGCCCTTGATGGACAGTTGCATGTGTGCAACCTTTTGAGAACTGAATTTCCTGTGCTGAAGAGAACTTCTGATATATGCATGTGCAGTCCATCAATCTTCTGGCATGCACTTAACAAGTTTAGCAAAAATCTCTATCGTGTATGCTCAATGGGCGATTTTTAAATGCTCATGACTTAGACAAATCAAAACCAGTTTGAGCTTATTTTCTGTACCTCAATGGGGACTATTTCTGTGCCAAAATAAAATATTGAACTGTAGTTGTAACCCGGGCAGTAGTCCATGAGGTACCCCCGCTCCAATTAAAGGGATTAGAGTAGGTGTACAAGTGCTGTGGGAGGTGTAGGGATCCTCTTCCCCCTATAGAGCACAGCCAGATCACTAATGGGGACTTAACCATATACCTTTTAATGAGAGAACAGTAATGGGAACATAATCAGGATAAACCAGGGGGTATAGGGGACACTACAATGCCCTGAGGGGGCAGAATTCAATAAAGGTTAGACACTTACAATCATAGACATAGTCATCCAGTTGACAAAAGACAGGGTTAATAAAATATAAAACACAAACAGTAGAACAAACAATACTGGTGGGTGAAATATAAAAGGCACACAATACAAAATGTCAAATAACAAGGAATATAGGGCCTAGGTACCTGGAAGGGGGAGGGGAGGGGAAAGAGGGAAAACACAATGACTCTTTTCCACTGCAACAAGAATTTATCCCTGTCACTTTACTTGCCCTAAGTCATCCCAGCTAGGGCTTGAACTTGGATCACCCATGTAGTAGGCAGAAACTCTACCCCACAGCCCCTAGTGCTGGTGCTCCTCCAAGCTGCTGGGGGTCTATGACTTTCCTAGAGCCCTAGCTTCACCTTGAGCTTCCTGGCCTATTATTGGAGGAGCTCGAAGCAGAGCTGGGAACCTCTCAGGTCGCTGCTCAGATCCTTGCTGGAGCTGGGGAGTCTCTTGCTGGCTGCAGCCTCTTGTAGGGCATTCTGAAGCCAAGTGGGGAGCCTCTCCTGCTGGCTGCACGCCGTGTTGCTGAGGGTCCAACTGCTGCCTGCAGGTCCGACTCCTTCAGGCTCTTCTGGGGCAACTGCTCCCACCCTGCTGGCCCAGCTCTTTGAAACGCTTTCCTTGTGGTCCCTCTCTGGTCTCTCTTGAGTCAGCAGTGCTGCCCCTTCTATCCCCCTCCAGGTGACCCAAGGGGCCAATCAGGGAATGTGGAGAGTGAGTCTCTGGGGCTTGATTGGTGAGGAAAGGGAATCCCAAGCCCTCCAATCATCTTTTACCCTTTCAAAACTCCTGGGCTAAATCACTACCAGCTAGCCCATCACAGTAGCCATTTTGACTGTATCCGTTTTACAAAAGTACAGGAGCTTCTTTTTAATCGAAATGGGGCTTTTCCCATCATCCTTCACACTTAAAGACTTGAATCTTGTGGTTAATATTACCAAAAAGTAATTTAAAAATTATGCATAAGCAGAAATCAAACAGAAAAATCCTAGCCAGAAGAGTGCATTTTTCTCCCCTGTAAATAAGAGCTATAACTGAAACAATTTGGCATCTTCCAAGGGAATATTGTTTATTTAACTTGGTCCCAAATTTAAAACCGTAATGGTAAAGTTTCAAAGAACCTAAGATCAACATAAATCTTTGAACATATTTAAAAGCCCCCACATATCAGGTGCTTATAAACAAACAAGTGCCCCCTTACACATTTATTTTAAATCTGGACTGTGCAGCAGGAAGAATCTGAAAGCTATTTTTGACAAAAGTGAAATGGACTGTTTGTTTTTTCATTGTCAGTCCTGAGAAAATGCAAGATGTAAATAAAGGAATATAAATAAGGCAAAATATTTGGATTTCTATTATTTTGTTCCTTTTATAATCTCAGATGGTATGAAAAAGATAAAGATGTTTGTTTCTACTGCATGATTTTCAAATTGACAATATACATTGAAACCACAGCAGTTGTAGCATGGCATCCACTTTTATATGTAGGTAGCTGCAGGTGCCCTAATTGTCCTTTTACTTGCATTGGTACAAGTCAGGGGTAAGACCAGTGAAGTTAGAGGACTTGTACTGCTCAATACAGAAGGAAAAATTAAACTCAGACTACCTCCAAAGTATTTATTGTAGATCATGTCCTTTTATATATCGCCTGATGTTAAATAGTACTATCTTCATTTTTTCAGTTATTTAGCCTAGGGACAGACATTCAAAAAGCCTGAGCCTGAATTGATTCAATATTTGCAGGTTAGTTTAACCTGGCTAGGCTGAAAAAGTTTGTAACCACACAGACATCCCCTCTGGACTGAATAAATGCTGGCACATGCCTTCAGTGGCTCAAGCTAGAAGCTGGGTGGGGGAGGGAGGGCAGACGACACTAGAGCAGCCCTCCCATCCCTTCCATAGTGCTGAGCTGAGGAGGGGCATGACCAGGCCCCATCAGGATGCTCTGATTAGGGAGGGGTCCCCCCTTCCCCTGCTACTCCTGATCAGCAGGGAGTTACACAGCATTTACTTACACAGCAGAGAATTTACACAGTGTTTATCAGCCTACCAAGAAAACTAAAGCTTCTCTCATTAGTTCAAGCTCTTTTTTTAGCTCTAAAAAGCCTTAAACAGACTAGCAGACTAGCATACCACATGCTGGGTACACCCCTACAGCATGGAGGTGGGAATCCTTGCTTGAGCATGGAGTAGTGGGAAGTGTGGAGGGCAGGGGGAAGCCAGGCAGACACTGCTGTGCCTGCAGTCTCTGCCAGAGCTCCAGCCAGGGAGCAGAAGGGAGGGACCACCCAGCTCTCTGGCCAGAGAGGTCTGCCTACGGGTGCAAAGCATCTAGGGATGCTGGGGGACTCTGGTTTAAGTTAAACCAGGAAGGGGCCCAGGACAGATATTGCATAAACTGGTTTGACCCAAATCAGTTAAGTCTGATACTACATTCAACTAGGTTTATCTCAAACCAGTTTCAGTCATTTTCAAACTGGTTTATGTGCACTGAACATCTGTTCTGTTACAGGTTTAAACCAGTTCTTCATCACTTACACTGTTTTATGTGTAATGTCTATCCCTAGCCTTTTCAAAGTGCGCAGGTAGTATTTTGTTCTAACATGCCAAAAAAATCAGCCTTCATGGGAATCATCATTGGGCAAAAATAACAAAGAAACAAAAACACCAATTTACTTTGCATGCACAAATCGCAGAGATTCCCCCTTTGTATTTTATTTTATTTACAAAATCTATTTCCAGACATGATAGCAAGTAGGGCTGTGTGAAGCTTTGCATGCTGATTCAATTCAGAGGAGATTCAGCTCGATTTGGAGGAGATCTGAACTGAATCAGGGGACCAATTAAAAGGAATCTTTGGAAAAGATTCAGAGAGCTTCGATTATTCAGACAGTCCCTGGTGGCTGCAGCAGGGAGCTGCAGCCAGACTTGGAGATGGTAAGTGGGGGT
>NW_017728947.1:45281481-45311109 GCF_001723895.1 Crocodylus porosus | reverse complement strand
TCCCCCACCCCCAACCCATGGCCGCTTCCCCAGCACCCCCCCATGGCTGTCCCACCTGGCCCAGTTCCTGGTGCTTTAAAAAAAAGCCCCTCTCACTGGGTGCTGCCAGGCAGCGGGGTGATCCCTGCTGCTCCCCAATGTCCCACGCTGCGTGGGAGGCTTTGTATGGTCCCCTGACCCCCCTTCTTGCTTCCCCAGGCCCCCACGGCTGCCCTGACAGCCCAAGCTCTGGCCCTATAAAAAAAAACCAAGAAAAACTTCAGGACTCAGTGCTCCTGCAGTGGCCTCAGGGCTTCAGGGGGCTCATGGAAGAGCCCTCCACATCGTGCAGGGCAGCGGGAGGCAGTGGGGATCGCCCCCCACCGGGCAGGAATGGTGAGTGCAGGGGGTTTTCTCTTTTTTCTTTTCGTAAAGGGCTGGAGCTGTGGTGGGTGGAGCAGCTGTGTGGGTGGGGGGCAGAACTAGGACAATGCAGGGGAAGTCGGGGGGCTCGTACAGAGCCCCCACGCAACATGGGGCAGTGGGGGACAGCGGGGATTGCCCTCCCACCCAGCAACACTCGGTGAGTGTTTTTACAAAGTGTCAGGAGCAAGAGTGGGCGGGGCAGCCATTGCTGGGCTGCGAGCGGGGGATGGGCCTAGGCTGATTCAGAGATTCAGCAGCAGCCAAATCTGCAAATCAGATTTGGCCAAATTGATTCAGGACAGTGATTTGAATCACCGAATTGAATCGCTGTCCTCTGAATTGGCCATATCCAAATCAGAAGTGAATACTAGCCGCTTCGCACAGGCCTAATAGAAAGTACATTCGTTTCCATCTTTACTGATGTGTAAAAATTGCTGCAGCACCTCACGTTACTAAATAAATTTACTGTAGAAATTGGAAGGTAATTGGTACTTCAGGCAGGCCACAAATCTGTGCTGACAGCAGCGTATCACAGTACACTGATTGCAAAAATTAGTTAATTCAAGACGAATATTATATTCCTTGAATACTGGCATAAATCTCTCTAAATTTTGCATGCATTACTGCCATCAAGTTAAAAGATAGGTATCTATCAGCCCCTGCTCCTGATTTGGATGCTAGTCATTCCAAAGACTCCACTGAAATGGATTTATATTATCCATTAAATCTGCCAAAAACGACTCTAAATTGCAGGATTCAATAATATTGGCTTAATCTGCTGCTTTTATTTATTGATTTTCTTAGGGTCATAAATCCTCAATTACATGGTCTGCCTCCTTCATTATCTATTTAAATTAAAATTAATAAAGGTGCAAAGCAATCTATTGGTGAGGATCTATGGATCCATCTGCTGATATCCTTGTACTATATATATATGTGTGTGTGTGTGTGTGTGTGGCGGTTTCTCTGCAGGATGTGAAGTTAGGGATTTTTACCAAAAATGTAGGAAGGCTTTTTCTAATAGAATGAGGCCTCTTGTCTTCTCAGTGAGCAAGAATGCTCTTTAAACCTGGAACAGACTGCCTAAGAGGCTGGCACAGTCAGACTGTATTTATTAGGTAGTACACATTTTTTGCACTGAAAGCACCCTTCTGTCTACCATACATCTAATCCATTTCTTGCAGGGTGTACAGATATCCCCAATTTCAATGCAATTGCAGTTTCTTAGGGGTATCATTTGGAGAAATAGTGTGTATTAACATTCCCTGTGCTCATGGAAGTAGATTGAAATGACTATCACATACTTAAGGCACATACCTGGTGAAGACCAATGAGAAGTGCAGGTGGTGCTAACTTGGGTGTTCAGTCTGGTGTGGGGTTTGTAATTCTTGCAGTCATCATGGGAGATTTATGCCAGTGATGCCCATCTCTTCTCTGATTAGCCAGTTTTTGTGTCTTGTAGTCCAATACAGTTACTAATCTGTATCACAAAGAAGTGAGTTGGGCTTGAACTGATCTTTAAAGAGTAGCAGTGTGAGCCACTCCTTGCAGATCATGTTTGAAAGTACTTAGAGTACATCAGCATTCAGGGGTGGATCCAGAGTGGGGTGCAGTGGTGCAATTGCACACCCCACTTTGATTCCTGGTCCACCCAAAGTTTAAAACCAACTGCTTAGCAGCAGCAGCAGCATTTCTATTCAAGCAGCAGCGAGGGATTCACTCGACTTCATGTATAATCTGCCTGTTTCCTTCTAAACTCTTCATTCTATAGTTTAAACTACTCTCTCTCTTTTTTAATGGCTTTGATGTTCTACTAATCAAGCTATCCTTTCTTCTGCAGTTCTACATCCTGTTAACTGCTCCTGGTAATGTAGCTCTTATTTTACAGCACTATGGACTGTTTTTAACTCTAGCTAAAAACATTAACTCAGGCATGGAAATGTAAACTTAGGTGAATATTAACTCCAGTGTGGAAATAACTTTCAGTGAAACACTGGATGGACTGTCAGGATATTCATGAATTCTAGATGTTATGAATCTGTAAAAGAAATGTAGATTTAATTCTAATGATTACAGGACTAATGAAACAACAGCTTTTAGTTATTTTTTCCCTAGTTTGTTGTGTTTTTTTTATACATACTCTATGATATAACCAGTTAAGGCATATTTCAATAAAGTTATATTTATTATATTTGTTTGTCTCAAACTGAATAATTTAGCCCTGGATTCCTAGCTTATTTGTAAAGCTTCTAATTTCTTCTTAGCTGGAGAAAAAACATGTGCTGTGGTATATGTGATATGGTACCACACCATCTGCACCATGCTTTTCAAAATCCTAGATCTGCCTATGTCACAGTTGAATACTGCTGTAAATAACATTACACCACTGCAAGAGAAGAGTGATTAAAGGTAGTAATACTTTGTCCGTACTATTAATGGATTCTTTGCCTCTCTGAGGCCTTATCTTTATTAGAGAACTTAGGAATTGGTAACTAATCAGAAAGATTTGCATGAAACTTAGTACTAACAGTTAACTGCCTTTGGGCTAGCCATGCCAACTCACTCACTGAGGAAATCTGGCTTTGTCCTTAGCCCAGAAGTGCTCTGCTAAACGTGCTCCTCAGCTGCTGTCTGGTATCTATTTCACCCTTCCTTCTTGTAATAGTTTCAAGAGCAGAACACAATGAGGAATTTCAAAAGACATTCTGAAATGCTTCTGGAAGGAGATCTGGAAGTTACCACTTCCAAACTTCCTTTGAAGAAATCATTACGTATACTCCTTGTTCAAGAGAATTTTGTTTTAGTGTTTTTTGAAAGAAAGCTCCATGATGTCTGTACATTGCAGAGACCTGTTCCTGAGAGCTTTCAGAGACCCTGTGCTGCTACTACTGCCTAATGGCAGTACTACTGCCTGTGCTGCTACTACTGCCCAGGTGAAAAATCCTGGCTGCACTAAAGCCAATAGGAGCTTTAACACTTTGGTGGGGCCAGGATTTCACCACATGGATATGTGTTTTAGCCATCTGGGGTTGAAGTGCACAGGCTAATGCACCATTTGTGGATTACATAGATTCGTAGATTCATAGATGTAGGGTTGGAAGGGACCTAAGTAGATCATCAAGTCTGACACCCTGCCCTGGGCAGGAGAGAATAGTGGGCTCATATGACCCCATCTAGGTAATTGTCAAACCTCCTCTTAAATACCCCGAAGGTGGAGCCAGCACCACTTCCCTTGGAAGGTGGTTCTAGATCCTAGCCACCCTGACTGTGAAATAGTGTCTTCTGATGTCCAGCCTGAACATACTGTCAAACAACTTATGGCTGTTATTCCTTGTTACTGCTGAAGGTGCTCAGGTGAACAGGGTCTCTCCCATTCCCTGTTGGTCCCTCCTGGTAAGTTTGTAGATGGCCCCCAGGTCCCCTCTCAGCCTTCTCTTGTGAAGGCTGAACAGGTTCAGGTCCAATAGCCTCTCCTCATAGGGTCTGCCCTACTGTCCCCGGGTCATATGAGTGGCCTTCCTCCGGACCCTCTTGATGCTGTCCACATCCCTCCTGAAGTGTGGCGCCCAGAACTGGATGCAGTACTCCAACTTTGGCCTGACCAGTGTCACATAGAGGGGGAGGATCACCTCCTTGGCCCGGCTTGTGATGCATCCTTGGATGCGTGACAAGGTGTGTAACCTGTCCAGGTCCAGATGTATCCTGTCCCTCCCTTCTAGTGTGCCCAGCTCGCCCCAGATCTTGGTGTCATCAGCGAATTTGAACAGGGTGCTTTCCTGTTCACCCCCTCATCCAAATCTCTAATAAAAAGATTTAACAGTGCAGGCCCGAGGACCGAGCCCTGTGCAACCTTACTGCCTATATCCCTCCAGGTCGAATATGACCCGTCCACCACCACTCTCTGGGTGTGGCCCCTCAGCCAATTTGCAACCCATCTGACTGTGTAGGCATCAATGCCACAGTAGCCTATTTTTTAAATGAGAATGGGGTGGGAGACAGTGTCAAAGGCCTTCTTAAAGACCAGAAAGACTACATCCACCTCGACACCAGTGTCCAGTGATTTTGCGACCTGATCATAGAAGCAATCAGGTTGGTCTGACCTGATCTGCCCCTAATGAACCCATGCTGGTTGCCCCTGAGCATCGTCCCCCCTGCTGATCCTTCCCAGCTATGCTCCTGGATAATCTTCTCAAAGAGCTAAGTAAGACTAACGGGCCTACAGTTGCCTGGGCCCTTCCTCCTCCCTTTTTTGAAAATGGGGACCACATTGGCCTTCTTCCAGTCATCTGGCACCCGGACAGAGCACCACAAGTGCTCGTAAAGCCATGCCAGGGGCCCCTTGATAACCCCTGCCAATTCCCTCAGCACCCTAGGGTGGAGAGCATCTGGACCTGCTGATTTGAACATATCCATCCCCTCCAGAAGTTCTCTAACTCAGTCCTCCCTGACCATAGGCCTGGCAGAGTCTCTCTTAAGTCCATCCTGAATCTCAGTGGGGGAATCCTGGTCCCTGCTCAAAAAAATGTAGGCAAAGATGTAGCACTGTGGGGTCAGGCCAACTCTCAGGATCTCAATATTGCACTGTTAGACAGGAGGGCGTGACACAATTACACATATACAAGGACACAAATCATTTAGGTGCATACATACACACGCTACCAGCTCAGGCACATACCCATCCAAACCAGCCTAGGCACATGTATACCTATCACCAATTCAAGCGCATACACTATACACCCCAAAAGTTAGACACAGACCATTAATTCATATATCATACAAACAATGCCATATACACACACACACACATACACACACACACACTCACCAGTTCACACACATATAACCCACCTACACATACACACAGGTAAGTTCCTAACTTGGATGGCACAGTGTGGTGTATGTGTGTGCTTGGGGTACCTGGGGGAAGGTTCAGGTGAGAGAGAGAGAGTTAAAGTGTAGGGAGTGAACGTTGGCAGAACCAAGATTAGACCCGGTAGACTACAGAGAAGCTGGCTGAGGAATTGAGGCTTGGGTCTACTAGGGCTGGAAACTGAGGCAGACAGCTGAGATATTGGGGGGCTGGGGTGGGGAGATAAGTAGTGGCAAGGAGGAGACAGCCAGGAAAGAAACTGAGGCTGAAACCTGGTTGCTCAGGGGAAAAGGAAATGGCAGTGGGGATAAGACAGTGGCAAAGAAACAGGGGGTTTGGAGGCAGAGAGGAGCTCAGGACAGGTGTTGGAAGTGGCAGTGAGCCAGAAGCACGAGAGGGAGAAATGAGACAAGTTAGAGGGATGAGGAGCAGAGAGTGGAGCAAGGCTGAACCATAGTAAAGTAAAACCCAACTTAGGGGTCCAAATAACAATTTTATTACACAGACAACACACTACACAGCCCCATGAAGCTATTGCTTCACACACACACACAAGCACTCACAATAGCAGCAGGAGAAGAGACTCAGTAGAAGGGCTGGAATCCAGGTAGGGAAGAGAAGCAGAGGCCAAGTCCTTGGTTGAAGAGGGGATGGGGAGTGATAACTACCTATCCAGGCTGGAAAGGGATCCTTGCCCAGTAGGTATTGTCTGGGGGGGAGGGGGGTTGCCAGCAGGGCCTCGGTGGATAGGTGGTGTGGCATTGTGCTTGTCCAGATGGAGAGGGTGTTCCAAAGGGTCTGTCTTCACTGCCCCTTTTTATAGGAGCAGACCTTGTGTGACCCTAGTGACAAGAGGCATGCACAAGCAAGGGTCAGCCCCTGGCGTACTGAGCATGTGTGTTCTATGCAGGGATGTGCAGTTCTGGGTGTCTGTAATGGTGGGGTACAATGGTAGAGTTGCTGGTTCTGCAGGGTCTTTTGTCTTTCAAATGCTGGGTTCTTGTCTCTGTTCCTGGGTGAGGTCCTGGTTCCTGGATGAATCAATGCGAGGTGATGGCCCAGTCATTACAGGCCATTCAGTAGAGGCCTGCTACCATTGTGTTTCAATCATTCTCATTCATCCGGGAACCAATTTACATGGGAGGGGTACGTGTTTCATACAGTTGCAACACAGGGGATGCCTGGGCAGAGGACACAAGATGAAGACTTGACATACAAAATGGAAACTTGACTTTATTTTGGTTCACTTATAAACACAGGCCTAAACTGTACAATATCCATATGAAACAATAAAAATCAATACAAAAATGATAATAATACAATATACAACAGTAAGAATCAATACAAACCTAATAATAATACAATATAAAACAGTGGATATCCAAAACCAAAAACTTGTTACCAAAATAAAAATGTTAAAGCTTATCCTAAGTCTGAGCTCGCTTATGCTTGTCTATAGGGAATAGAGAGAGAGAGAAAGAAAAGCCAGAAATAATTGGGGAAGGGGAGGGAATGCATATCTGTCACACACACACACACACACACACACACACACACACATATTAAAAAAGAAAAACTGGGGGTTTTGCTACAAAGAAATTGTTTAAAAGGTCTGTCTTTTCCTCCGGTGCAACCACCAGATTGCCAAGTGTATCCTGCATGGGCCCCACATTACCCGGTGCTTTCTTCATACTCCCTATGTATTTAAAAAAGGACTTTTTGTTGTCTTTGATCCTTGATGTTATCCATAGTTCCGTATCTGCCTTAGCTTTCCTAACAGCCCCTCTACAAGCCCGAGCAATGGAGGTATACTCCTCTTGGTGATAGCCCCTCCCTTCCACTGGGTGTATGCCTCTTTTTTGGCTTTCAGGTGTTCCTGAATGCCTTTGGTGAGCCAGGGGGGCTTTTGAGCACTCTTGCTCTCTTTGGTTCTCATTGGGACTGTCATCCCTTGGACTCGGAGGATCGTCTCCTTAAGGAACAACCACTCATCTTGGACACCCAGTTCCCCAACCCTCCAGGACCCCAGTGCCTCTCCTACTAGTCTCCTCAACTCATTGAAGTTGGCCCTCTTGAAGTTACAACCATGACCATAGGCTGGTGAGATGAATATGCTGTGTCTGAGACTTGAGACAACTTCAGGATGAAGAAAAAACTTGCATTAACCCTACAGGAATTTTGGATCACTAATGAGAGCCCTTTTTCCAGGGAGCAGCGATGAGTTTGTAGAAGCAGACCATTCTGCTATTCAGTGGAAAACAGGCTGATGAGTCCACTGAGGTTGCCGTTGTGATGATGGTAGTGTACAAGCCAATACAGGATGTTTTTTGCAGTTTCATGCCCAACGTGGTTGAGATAACTGATTAATTTAAAATGTGTTGAAGTGACTGTGGCATCCTTTTCCATTTACCTCTGTGTTTTTAAAAGGTCCTTGAAATAGCCAGTTGGAATCTCTTGTTAGATTACTTAAAAGCTAACATTACAAAATATGCATTGATTAGAACTCAGATATGGAAAACTTCCCAACTCAGAGTGATTTCTGAACACTACTATAGCAGGCTGGCTGGCAAAAGCTTGCAATAATCCAGACACTTCTGACTGTAGAAGCCTGCAGGTTGGTAGGAACTACAACCCAGATGAAGGCAGCTGGCACTGATTGCAGGCTGCCTGGGAGAAGTGGGCCAGCTGCAGAGGATGATTAATTGGCCCACAGAAAGCTAAAAGGCTCCTGGGAAGAGGAATGAGAGAGTGGGAGATGGTGCTTGGGTAGTAGCAACAGAACTGAGCTAGTGTTTGTTAAAATTAATTTCTAGTGTTATTTCAGGTTTAGTTTTTAATGTAAATGATCTGTGTGATGCATTGTGTAAGAGGAAGTTCATCCTAACCATTTCACCAGTTGAAAAGCTTTATTGATATTTTAGCTTACATGTAACCTGCTTAATTCTTTTTCTTTGCACTGATTCAGTGCAGTTCCTGAAGTTTGGCAGATGTGCTTCCAATTCTTCCTACAATCTATAATGCAAGTACCACGTAGCATGCTTTGCTTGAAGTACGTTTCTCTGCAGTATAGAGGCTGCACACACTTAAGACTCCTCAGGACAGTTGAGCAATAGCTGATAGAATTGTGTAATTGGATTGGCAGATGCCCCTTTCTCAGATCTTAGGCCTGTGTTGTTCTGTGGGCTGTGGCTCAGTGGAGTGAGAGGAATGCCTTTGTGACTTGCTTTCTATAACACAGAGTTTTTCTGTGGCTTAGACAAAGCCAATGAGCAAACATGCACTTCAGGGTAAATAGTGTCTCTGCAAGGATATGTCAGGTTTTGCTCTCTCTCATTTGCAGAAACCAAAATGAAGTGACAGATTGGCTAGACATTTAAAGTGTAGTGAATTTCTCAGCAACCTAAAAACAGCAGGGCCTGACAGAAGGAAGAAAGGAATTGGGCAGATAGCATAAAATAAAGTTGATTCTTTCATTACTGAGGGGTTTATGATTAAAAATAATTGGAGCTAGGTCCATCATGTGTCTCTGTTATGACTATGTGAGGTCCTTTGCATTAGTAAGGCTCCCAAAACACTCTAAACATCTGACATTCAGAAAACACTTTAACAAATACTGAAACAGCCTTCCCTGTGACAGCAAGTGATAGAGGTTAAGTCAGGCTGTAAAGAAGACTGCTGTATCTGCTTGAAACTGCAAGAGGCATTTACCACTTACAAAGAACTTCATAATAACAAACATGTTTTTTCTGTGACAGAAGAATGTAGTAGAAAATGTATTTTAGTCTTAAAATTATCACCAACAGCAAGGGAAAAATATCTGAGGCTCTGTGCAATGGCCTGCTTGGCCTGGAGGATTCAGCCTGGGTGGGGGGGGCACTTTTTGGAGGCTTAAGCCCAGGTGGGGGGGGCACTTTATGGAGGCTTTCCACTTTGGTAAATTTTAAGTTAGTCCCTACCACCTGTAACAATCAAAGCAGGAGAGTCACACCTCATTAACCTTAACAAACTAATGAAGAGCAGCAGCAGAAAGGAAAAAGCCCCCAGGCTAATTAACCTTCAGATACTGCAGTTTCCCGGCTAAGACTGAAATTAAAGAGACAACAGTACAATTAAGGTCCTGCTCACACTGGAAAGTTCAACTATTTCTGCCAAACATTATAGTTAACATAGTTGTACTGTTTACACCAAGTTCATTTAACTCTTAAGAAACTTGCTAATTCCCAGGTGGATGTCACCAAGGTAGGAAGTGGATGGCTAATGTGCAAGGGCTAGCGAGGTAGAATAAGTTTTGGACTTCTGTTGCATTGAATTATAATTGACTTTCATCTCACTGAATTGATAACCTATCTACTTTTGGCCTGAGTTTCTAAGCTGATTATTCTTCACATACACATTTTTGACTGTTCATTTGGTCAGTGAATATGTAGACAGTAAACAGACCCCAGCAGAAGCACAGCTGGGACAGGGACAGCAGCAGGGTTTAGCTGGGATAAGGGCAGCAGCAGTAGCAATAGTGTGCGTGTGGGGTGGGGTGGGGATTCTCTCTTCTTGTGCCTGTTCCCAGGGGGACTGGAAAGAGTGGTGGAACCCAACCATCACTGCTGCCACTGTCTTGCATTCCCAACTGAGCAGGTAGGAGCAGGCAGAACTGCTGAAGCTTCCCTTGCCTCCAAGACAGCAGAGGAAGCTGTATGGGGAGGTGGGAAGGAATGTGATCAGGAAGGGAAGGGGGTGGGATATTGACCTGGTTTGGGGATTTTTAGAAAGTTCCCAGAGGGTCCCCCTGCCTGTACTAGTGGGTGTGGGGGAGGTAGGTGGGTAAGTGGGGAGGGGCTGGCAGGGGTGTGTGTGTGCAGCCATCCTTATAGCATGGCTCTTCTCCTCCACCTCAAATTCTTGAGCCACTCTTGCATATGAGAGTACCTGTGATCTGGGCTGGATTGAGACTTACTCCCCACTTACTCAGGCCTTATCCAGATTAAAAAAAAAATGTGTGTGTTTTAAATGGGTTGGTGCTTATTATAGATAGAATTTAAAGTTTTTTATCAGTGTGTTTTAGTCATAGTCAACTTTAGGCTTCCCCCATAAGTGCAAGGAATGTGAAAGATGAAAATTTTAAAGATCGCTTTTAGTTCTTGTTGACAATGTTGTCGTCATTGTCATAGTTTATTTGTCAAATTGATGACTTCAGTAATGAACATTTACTGTCAAGGAATCCTTTTTAAAGGTTTAATGCCTCCAGTGGCCCATGCCCTCAAACAAATGCAAGAGTTCACAGCATATACTTTCAAAACTACTATGGGGAAACCATAATCAAGTATCCAGTAGATCAATATTTCTAGAATAAAATTCAACCAACCAATAAAGAAAATCAAAAAAGCTACAAAAACAGATTAAAAAAAAAATTGTTTGCAGGTCACCTTTAAACCAACTCCCTAGTCGTACTGAAAGACCTTTAGTGTCCTACTGAGAACCACTCCACACTTTCTTAATGATGCATGGATTCTTGGGACAAGGTAAGAGAATATGTTATTATTACTGATCCTGGCACTTGCTCACCTAATTTAGTATACACCATTAAATCTCAACCTTGAAAATCAGAGCAACACTTTGTCAATGATTGGAGTTGAACAAATTAATCATAGTGTGACAACCTGGCATTGTGTTTCAATCCTGACATCATGCTGTTTCATAAGCAAAGCCCAATATAGGATCATAAAAAAGCAAGGCTGGAACAGACCTCACAAGGTCATGTAATCCTGCTCAAGGCAAGATTATCTCTGACTAAACCATCCCAGCCAAGTGTGTCCAATTTCCTCCTGAAAATTTTGAGGCATGGAGATTTCTACAACTACGCTAGGTAGCTTGTTCCAATGTCAAAAGCTTCCTCCTAATCTCCAACCTAAACTTCCTCTGCTGCAGTTTGAGGCCATTGCTTCTAGCCCTATCCCCTATTGCCCCAGAGAAAAGTCCATCTCCATCTTTTCTATAAACAGATCTGGCCTTGGGGGTGGGTGATCTGGACAACTGTTCAGGGCATTGTGGTCATGGGGGTGGCACACTTACACTCATGCACATGTGTGAGCAGCCCATCCTCACAGTAGCAGTCTCCCACTGCCCTGCACCTCCCCGGCCAATCACTGCCCCAGACAGAGAGTGCTGCCCAGCCCAGCTCACTCCCCACCTCCAGCCACTGCTTAAAAGGAGCTGGACTGGGTACATGTTGGTGGGATGGTGCCTGCTAGGGGTGCGTGAAGCGGGCTGTATTCCATTTGGGACAGTGATTCAGTTCATTGATTCGGATCACTGTCCCCGATTTCAGTTCAGCTGAATCTCAAGATTCAGTGCTGCTTCAGAGAATCAGCTATTCAGCCACAGATGTAGCTTTAAACATTTTTTTTTTCTACATACCTCAAGGTACCAGGTGCAGCTCATGAACACTGCAATGCTGAGGCACATGGGATGTCCCACAGGAACGTGTGGAGGGCCCCTCATGTGCTTGGTGGTGAACCCGGAAGTGGACTAGAAGTACTTCCTGGGGGGGTCCTCCTGCATCCTCCCCGGCTTGGCTGCGGAGGGACCCTGGATGCCCCCCCAGACCCAGGAGGCACTAGTCACTGAACCGGCTTGGGGGGGGGGCCTGCATTCTTCCCCATGGACCCAGAAGTGCTTCTGGTTCACTTCTGGGTCTGCCAGGGAGTGCACTGGGGACCCCCCCCATGCTCCTGTGGGATACTCCATCCACCCCAGCATTGCAGCATTCATGAGCCACCTGCTATGTTGAGGTACGTAGAAAAAACATTTAAAGCTGTGTCTATGTTCAAATCTCCAAATCTTTCTGAATCTCTCCAAATCTACTGGGGGGGGAGGGGGCGTTTCTGATTCGATTTGGAGAGATTAAAGGGTCTCCCGATTCAATGCAGCTTTGGAGATTCAGACGCTGAATCGCCGCTGAATTGAATTAGGGACCGAAGCTTCGCACAGACCTACTGTTTGCCCCATATTGTGCTGCCATCAGATGTCAGGATGTACCTATCCAACTTTATTTAAAATGATACCTCTTTGCTCCCCCTTTTTGCTCCAATTCCTTCTGGGCTATCTAAAGGAATGGACCAAGGTAGCCCAGATGTTTGTTGTGACTCATACTGCTTTGCAGAAAGGGTGGCAGGCATTTCGTTGAAAACAACTGAAACATTCTGGCCTCCAAACAGACTGCTGGTATGTCACTGAGCAGCAAGAAGCTGTAGAAACATGAAGTGAGTCTTCTGGCATTAGCCACTGATGGCTAGAGTGATTTTAAAGGTTGGGATTTTGAGGCAACCTGTTATTTATCTTCCAAGCTTCAAAGATGCCTAATTCTCTGTACATGCTATTGCTACTTTAACTCCATGAAAGCGAAGACACTGGATCCTCTTGTGGAATGTAAGTTTAAATAAATAGAAATCCATTAATAGTGCTGTTAGCCATTCTCTATGCCTGATCTTTGTTTGGTTTGGCACTGTTTATGCAAATGTGTTCAAAATTTTGTGTCAGACTGTTCGACTGCAGTATATAGTACACACTTAAAAATACATGTATGTATACTTTTTGGAGCATTAAATGAAAAATGACAGGCTCGCCAATTAATATTGTATATTGGCCTCTCAGACAAAATTCTACCTGGATTGTGAACAGTAGCAAGAGACTGCTGAATTATTAATAGGTAATATTCACAGGACAGAAAAGGAAGGGAAACTTATGTTGGGTGCTTGCCATTAACCACTTCCATAGAAGAACCTTCTAATGCAGAAGAACCTTTTAGTGATTTTTTTTTCCCTAAGAGAGGAGAAAAACAAACACACAAACAAAAAAAAAAACCTTTGGACTTCCAGAAAGTTATTGGAACAAAGACAGATTGCAGAGCAGCCTACAATATTAACTTACAGATGACTTTTTTGAGGGACTGGAGGCAAGATCAGTGCAGCCTTTTTTTTTATAGTTGATTCTTCAAGGGAATCATTTAGTTGGTGTTTAGTCACTTCTCCCAGAGACCACTGTTTCTGATCTTTTAGAGAGATTTGCCCAGCTGTTTGAAAGTGGTCCTTTTTAAGATGTGAAAAGCAACCTGTAAAACAGTGTACTGATTCCCTGTCTGGGCTATGAAACACTGTCACTAGGGCAAAGGATTATAAAATGCACCTCAAAACAGCTGAATGCCTGTGACTGAATTATAGCTTGCATTGTAAAAGATGCTGAAAAAAACCCAGATCAACACTTGCAGCCTGATTCTGGTGGCCAAATCTCCGAATCCAAATTGAATCGGAGGACCCTTTTTAATTTCTCTGAATCCAGTCAGAAAGATTTGGTGATTTGGACATAGAAAAAAAACATTTTAAAGCTATCTCTATATAATTCTAGATAGTAGGTGACTTATGAACGCTGGGGTGCATGGAGTGTCCCATGAGGGGGGGCTCCCCAGCGTGCTTGGCAGCAGACCTGAAGTGCTTCCAGTCCACTTCTGGGCTCACTTCTGGCCACATGCTCCTGTGGGATGCTCCATCTGCCCCAGCATAGCAGCATTCACAAGCCACACCTGGTACCTCAATTGTATGTAGAAAAGAACTTTTAAAGCTGCACCTATGTCCAAATCGCTGATTCTCTGAATCAGCACTAAATCTTCAGATTCAGATTTGGCCAAATCAAATCGGGGACAGTGATCCGAATTAATTAATCAAATCACTATCCCCAGTTTGGGCTGAATCCAAATTGAATAGGACCCATTTTGCACAGCCCTAATAAGGACCTGTTAGATCAGTGAGCTTAATTTTTGCAAGTGAGTAACAGTTGTCTCAGTAAAAGACCTCATAAATCTTATGATAGACTTGGGCTTGCCAGGTATATGAAGAAGGAGAAACCTTTGCAGAATATTCTTTTCTTAGCTGCACAGGATTATACTATACAGTGCATGGAGAATTACAGGAATTAAAGAAGGAAAAGATTACAAGGTTGGTTCTTATTATATATCATCCAATGCATCACCTAGTTCAGATTTAAATAATTTCAGTGGTTGGACTGACATCTCTTCCCTTGAGGCTATCTTACAACCGGAAGCTTTCACAGTCTTGATTATTCAATTTTTTTTCCAAGCTTTTTCTTGATTATTCAATCTTTATTTTCCCTTGCTTTAAAACTCAGGCTTTTGAATACATTTTGATCTAGAGAAAAACAAGAAACAGCTAATTACTTGATTCTAAATCGCATACTAATTAAGCCAACCTTTTGAGGAGGCTTAGTGTGTGTTTGCATCTTAACTTATGCTAGAACAATTTAGTATTTAGCAATAAATTACAGAAGGCATGTAAGTTTTTTACTTAGAATAAATAAAGGGTTTATTACATTTCCTCCCCCCCCATAACATATACCCAAGTCAGTCAGAAGCTACAAGTCATGTCTGCCTTACTAGATTCCATTTGCAGTAGAAGGAGAACACAAGGTTGAAATGACTTAATTAGTCAAAGATATTCAAGGTAGAGTCCTTACAGAAAAGCTAACTGCACACTGTTGAGGGTTGGGGGGGGGGGGGAGGGAAGAAAAAGATGAAAGCTGGGATTCAGGTTATTTTTCTTTCGTCTCTGCCATATCACACTATGCCCAGATGTTGAACTTCCATTTCGGTCACTACTGAGCTGAATGGATTGACATTTTTAAGTGTTCAGCATACAGAAATGTATTAGGGCCATCACTTCTCATAACTGTGTGTCCAAGACCCCCAAATGCCTGGAATTCTAACAAAGAACTTGCATGGACTTAAACCTTAACATACAAAATGATTCAAAGCTGCAGTAGGCATCACTACCTACTTTAGGGTTTTATGATGACGAAACTGTTCTCTGGGTAGTTTGCAAAATGGGTTCAATTAAAGCTATCAAAACTTAACAGAAAACCATTGGGCCACTTTGACTTCAGACTAACTTTTGATTAGTCTGAAGGCTAACCTTGCTAACCCCCTTCTTGGCAATACAATTAAATGATATTCTGAGCGTTTGGGGTGGGGCACTGCTTTTCAGTTGTGTCTTAACATGATTGGTAGTAGGAGCCTTGAAGGCTTGCCTTTTGGGCCTCCAAAACTCAACCCTTCTGCTAGGAGCATGAACTGTCTTGTGCCAACCAAGCATGTTGTTGGTGATGACATCTTGACTTTTCTGGGCTCCAGATATCTACTCTCTTATTACAACCTGCAGTGAAGCTGAGTTCAGGTTTCTCTACCCTTCTACACTTTTATATATTTCTCTCTCCTTTCTCTCTGTACACAAGCACTCCAGTTTTAGACATTATTCCTCATTCTGGTGTTTTATTTTTGTGTGTTTTTTTACCTGGAAGAAAGAACAACAGTCAGGAATCTGGGAAAGCTCCACACTGAGTCCTCAGCCTTGGAGCTGGTAGGCCAAGACATTGTCCCAATGAATGAATTAATGGGGAACACAAATTTCCTTGATTTGCCATTACAGTTTTCCCTTTGTTTTATAAATCTTATGAACAACTGTGAACTAACTCTAAAGTAAGCCTGGGACGCATGATACATTTATTATAGGAACCCCATGAGGGTTTTTTGAGCTAATGAACTTTATCCAATACATGCAATTAAAGGGCAAATAACCTCAACCTTTCTCATGTAAAACATTTTGCAGAAATCCCCATGAATAGAAACTATAGCTTCACTTAGCAGTGAGCAGATGTTACTCTTCCTGGGGCAGACATTCCCAGTGAAGGCCCCTTGAGACTGGAATCTTTTTTTCCTTCCTCTGTTCCTACTTGGATATAGATTTCTACAGCATGTTACAAAAATGATCTATTTGACAGGCTTCTGAAGAGGTCTGAGGGCTTGGGACACTGGGCTGAGTACAATGGGGGTGTTTGGTGGCTACATTTACTGGCACTTATGTTAATTTGAATTGTCACACTGCAGGGTGATGGTACTGTAAGGAGGTGAATATAATTGCTGCCAGCATGTGTAAAGCTTATATATAGGTATTTATGTTTACATTAAATTTAAATGAATAAATAACATTCTGTTTAGCAATGAGCACTATCTTGGTAGATGCATGCATATATACATGCGCAGGTCTGATTATATCGAGGAGGAGGCAGTAGTGATGAGAGAAATGTAAACAGAGGAGCAGGTATAAATCTAACCAAGTAGAGCTAGTGGTAACACATACAAAAGAGGACTGGGTCTGACTTCATCCATATATATCAAGTGTGACCTAATATGGCTGGACATTCTGACAGATTCTCGTGACCAGGGGGAGTAAAGAGTACTGCAGGAATATTTAGGTGAGAGAGCCTGAAGCCCAGCCATGCAAAAGTTAGGTGTTGAGTGGGATACCCAAAAGAATCAGAATTACAGTGAACCAGAAGGCTAAAGCTCTGCTGTAGTTCAGCAATCCCTTTCAATATTTATGGCTGTCATTCTGTCAGTCCATACTAAACGCCTTTTGGCTCTCCCTTCATAAACTTCTCCAGTGTCCACATGGAACTCCTATTAATGTTTAATATGATCTTATGGATATCAGTTATTTTCAAGATTTTTTGCCCGTTCTTCACCCCCCCTCCCTGCATTCCTCACTGGTGGTATACCTGAGAACTTATAAGCAATGAAAAGCCCAGTGATCAGCCAAAGAATGTTGTTCTATAATTCAGTTGCATGATGGAAACCTAGCTTCTTTCTCAACATTCAAGATAAAGGTTGCTCCCCTGCCTCGGATCCACTTTCAGTATTCCACTACCCCTTCAAACATTCAGAATCGGCTATATCAACAGTTCGCAACCTTGGGTTGCGACCCAAATGAGGGTTGCAGGAGCAATGCCAGTGGTGCTGCAAACAAAGGATGAGCTGTGCAATGTGCTGGGAGCCCTCCCACCTGTCTCATGTTGCTGCTGCTGCACTCTGCTCCCAGCAGTGGGTTGCGGCAAAAAAAGATTGGGAGCCACCAAGTTACATAGACCCAGTTGAGTGATGATGTTCACAGGTTAAAACTACAACCAGCTTTTTTTTACTTAATTAAATCTTGCAGTAAAGCAAGTGACCTTTAGTGATTGATTACTAGTGATTGCCAGTGACTCATAGTGATATATTGCCAATTGATACGAGTAATTATCAGTGAATAACCGCTCGTGATTGATTCCTAGTGACAATCAACGATGATTGCTCAGTGACTGATTTGCCACAGTGTGTCAGTAATTGCTTGCCATTGATCCACAAATGATCACATGTGTGTTTTCCATGATATAATGCCAGTATTTTTACATTGATTGATTATCTGAGAGTGTCATTAAATCAGGACCAGTGATTATCTGTGATTGCTATTTACTGTCAGTGAAAGACTATTTGTGATTTCCCATTCACTGATTGTTGGTAATTATCAGGGATTGATTGCCAGGCATTATCAATGACTAATTGTCTGTTCATTTTGGGTGAATGAAGATTCCTACTGTTGTATAATAAGAAGCAGCTTTAAGTAATAACACTCCATAACGTTACACTTGCTTGTCCTTCCATTGTGCGGGTTCAGAATAGGTATTTTAACATTGCTGTGTTTGCACTTTACTTTCCAGGGGTATTTGAATAATGTGTAGATTAACTTCATAACTTAGTGACAGAGTTTAAATTCTGATCTAAAATATTAGAAATGGCTTAGAAAAGCAAGGGATAAGGCAGAAAGCAATTCTGCCATTCTCCCTCCCCCTTCCATAATTGATAAAGGAGGCCTAAGAAACTGAGCTTTCTTTCCTTTCCCCTCAGAAAAAGGAGGGGGTGTGTATAAACCTTAATTTTGGTAAAACTTTCAAATTGGAATTAGAAAGTGAGTTCCATTTTCAGATTTAATTTAAGCACTAAGGGTGTAGACAAATGACACATTTATACTGATATAAATCCATTGATGAGGATATTTCAACCAATCCAGGAGAAAGCTGAACTCCATTGTTGCTGTCGCTGGCTGAGCTTGGAACTTTGCATAGCTGCTTCCCAAAGTTCCAAGTTAGAGTAGGACAAGCCCCTCTGGGGCTTTGCAACAGGTATAAAACTCTTGCAGCCCCAGTTGAGCCTGCGGAGATGCCAGCTCCTGCAGGCAAGGGAGGATCACCCATCCCTACTCTCCCGAAGATGAAACGCAGAGTGGTCATCATTGGAGACTCCGTCCAGAAGGAGATTGAGGGGGCAATCTGCTGACCTGCTTGAACAGGCTTTAAATTGAGCCTGCCAGGGGATGTGGAGAGTACCTCCACTGCAAGCCCACTGGGTGTGACAGTGAGAAGTTATGTCATCTTGGGAAAAAATTCTTGCTGAGCACCCTGTGACGGTTGAACCAGGTGTTTCCTGTTGCTTATCTATGTATCGCAAAATGTGTTACAGCTAAGAAGTTTAGTTAAACTTTAAAGGAAACTGTTTTGAGGACTTGTGAGCAATGATGCAGCTGACATTTAATCATATAAGGAAAACACAAAGGCTTGTATTGCTATTGGTTAGTCATATAAGGAAAGATTGCAGTATAAAGATTGTGAGTAGCTGTGAGCTAACAGCATAGCTCAAAGGTTATAAATTTGCTAGCACATCTGGGAATCAACAGGAGGGACACACAGTGTAGTAGAAAAAGGTATCACTGTAAGGAGGAGTTGCTGACCTGGGCTCAGTGGGCCAGTGAATCTTGAGAAGCCCAAAGACTGAATACCTGGTACCTGGTCACTCCTGGTACCCCATTGGACAGCGCAGATCAGGGACGCCTGACTTCACTGAATTGAGAGGCTTGTTATATACCAGGGATCAAAGGGGACTTCTGATAAGTTGCCGACTTGGAATTTTACTGTTTGTCATTGTTGTCTTGTTTATACTACGTGTAGTTGTGTGTTTTGTTAGAGCAATAAACCTTTCTTACCTCTTACACCCAACCACTCTCTCAATCCCAAACCCTCCCACTGGTGGCTAAGACAACTGGGCAGCTTTTCTAAACCCAGCAGGCTTAGACACTCAAGGGAACCCACTCCTACCCCAGCCCCAGAGCGATCTGTAGGGAAGGCAAGGGCCCCCAATGAGACACATACGTGCCTGTACACCAATGCCAGGAGCTTGGGGAACAAACAGGAGGAATTGGTCCTCCTGCTAAACAAAAAGGATTATGAAGAGCTGGTGGGACTCCACCTGTGACTGGGCTACCTTGTACAAGAGAGATCATGTAGACAAAAGGGGAGGAGGGGGTAGCTCTCTATGTCAAGGAAAGATACATGCCCCTGCTGACATTCATCCCCCCTGGGTGCCATTGGAGACTCTCTTGGTCAAAATCCGTGGTGAACAGGGCATAGGGCACACAATGGTGGGAATCTACTACAGACCTCCTAGCCAGGATCAAGTGCTTGACCAGGAATTTTCCAGAGAACTAGCTGACTTCAGGAAAGCTGACTTTCTGACGAGCTCAGGAGGCTTGTTGGTAAGGCCCTAAGGGACCATGACCCAAAGGGGAGGGGAGGTTGCTCCTCAAGGGAGTGATCCTGGAAGCTCAAGCAATGTCTATCCCATCTTGGAGAAAAGGCAGAAAAAGGGCACAACAGCCCCCTTGGTTCTGCAGGGAAATAGTGGACCTCCTGCATCTAAAAAGAAAGACCTATAAAGGATGGAAGGCTGGATCCACCCTGAAGGAGGAGTACGCTGCACTGGTCTGGACCTGTAGGGAGCGAAAGAGGAAAGCCAAGGCTGTGACTGAACTCCAACTGGCTACATGTATCAAGGACAATAAAAAGTCCTTTTTTAGATATGTGGGGAGTCGGAGGAAAAGCAAGTATAACATTGGACCCCTACTAAACCATATGGGTCAATTAACAACTGACGCCCAGGAAAAAACAACCTGCTTAACTGGTATTTTGTGTTGGGTTTTTCACCAGCCCCAAGGGACGGCCCTGCTCAATATGGTACAGGATGGCCAGAGTGAGGGAGAACTGTTACCCATCATCAATGTTGACCATGTGAAGGAACACCTTGAGAGGCTAGACACCTTCAAGTCAGCTGGCCCAGGCAGCTTACACCCAAGGGTACTTTAAGGAGCTGGCAAGAATCATAGCATTGCCACTGGCATAGATCTTCGAGAATTTGTGGCACTCAGGTGACGTGCCTGAAGATTGGAAGAAGGCCAATGTGGTGCCTATCTTCAAGAAAGGGAGGAAAGTAGATCCGGGGAACTACAAGCCCATCAGCCTGACCCTCTATTCCAGGGAAGATCTTGGAAAAAATCATTAGAGAGACTATTTTTGACAAACCCAGCACAGGTTTGTTGTGGGTAGGTCTTGCCTGACCAATATCATCTCTTTATGACCAAGTGACGTATCACCTGGACAAGGGAGAAGAGATTGATGTCATATAACTTGACTTTAAAAACGTTTTTGATCTGGTATCCCACAATTTGTCTTATAGAAAAACTGGCCAACTCCATCCTTGGCTACATCACAGTCCGCTATCTGGGGAATCAGACCTAAAGAGTGGTAATTGATGGAAGTCAATCCCTGTGGTGTGCTGTGACCAGTGGGGTCCCCCAAGGCTCCGTCCTTTGGCCTATTTCAACGTCTTCATTAACAATGTGGACATTGGTGTCAGAAGCGGATTGGCCACGTTCACTGTTGACACCAAACTTTGGGGTAAAGTGTCCACGCTGGAGGACAGGATGGTTTTCCAAGCCTGTCAAGGTCAGCTTGGATTATGGGCAGACAAAAACCTGATGGCCTTCAACACCAAAAAATGCAAGGTCCTCCACCTTGGGAAGAAAAACCCGCAGCATGGTTATAGGCTTGGCAATGCTATACCTGCTAGCTCCATGGCTGAAAGGGACTTTGGGGGTAAAGATTGACCACAAGATGAATATGAGCCACCAATGTGATGTTGCAGCCGACAAAGCGAGCAGAACTCTGGATGGCATCCATAGGTGCTTCTCTAGCAAATCCCAAGATGTCTTCCTCCTGCTGCACTCATCCTTGGTGAGGCAGCTGGAGTACTGTGTCCAGTTCTGGGCTCCACAATTCAAAAAGGATGTGGAGAAGCTTGAGAGAGTCCAGAGGAGAGCCATGTGTATGATCAGAGGGCAGGAAAACAGGAAAACAGGTCTTATGATGAGAGACTGAGAGCTATGGGACTCTTCAGCCTGGAAAAGTGCAGGCTCAGGGGGGACTTGGTGGCTTCCTATAAGTATATAAGGGGTGTACATCAGGACTGGGGGGAATGTCTGTTGGGATGACAAGGTCAAGTGGTCACAAACTTCTCCAAGACTGTTTCAGGCTGGACATAAGGAAGAACTTATTTACAGTTCAAGCCCCCAAGGCCTGGAACAGACTGCCACCAGAGGTGGTGCAAGGACCTACTCTGGACTCCTTGAAGAGTCAATTGGATGTGTATCTTGCTGGGATCCTGTGGCCCCAGCTGACTTCCTGTCCCTGGGGCAGGGGGCTGGACTCAATGATCTTCCGAGGTCCCTTCCAGCCCTAATGTCTCAGAAGAGAGGTTCTGGACTCCCCCCAGTCTGGCTTAGCTACAGACGGTGACAGCAACAGTGGGCAGGTTCTCCCCTTCTGTGTGCCTGCTTCTTGACCTGCTCCCTGGTGTCCCCTGCCAGCCCCTACAACCCCAACTACACCTTGCCCCCATGTCTCCCCATGTTCTGAGGGATGGTATGCTATACCCCCTTTCAGTAAATCCTAGTTTGTTTTTTGTGGGGTTTTTTTTCCCTGCTTCCTCATGAAAGATGGTTGGTTGCAATCCAAGTTAAGTTGTAGCCTAGCCTTTAATCCACCCACTCAGCTGGGCAAGCTAGATAGGTTTGAACATGCTTTAAGCCCTAAGTCAGAAGTTTTTCTGTGTGGATAGTAGGAGAGTTTGGATTAAAATCCAGTGAGTGGAAAATTGGCTTATGGGATGCACCCAGAAAGTGGAGGGTGGATGGGTCAGTTTCTATCTGAAGTCCCCCAGTGCTCTGTTCTGGGACCACTACTGTTCAATACCTTCATTAGTGACTTTGCTGAGGGAGTAGAAAGCACCCTGCCCAGGTTTGCAGACTTCAAACTATGGGGGGAGGTAAACAAATTAGAGGGCAAGGAGTGAATCCAGGTGGATTTGGACAGGCTGGGGAAGTAGGTGGAACAGAATAGGATGCAATTTAACAAAGACAAGTGCCATGTGTTGCACCTAGGAAGGAAGAATCATCAACACTTCTATAGCTTGGGAGATACCATTCTAAGTAGCACAACTGTGGAAAGAGATCTCGGAGTCGTAGTTGATTCCAAAATGAACATGAGTCAATAATATGATGAAGTAATAAGTAAAGCTAACCTCACTCTTTCTTGCATAAGTAGGTGCATCACAAACAGGTCTAGGGAGGTGATACTTCTCCTCTATGCGGCATTGGTCAGGCTGCAGCTGGAGCACTGTGTCCAGTTTTGGGCACTGCACTTCAGTAGGAATGTAGATAACCTGGAAAGGGTTCAGAGGAGGGCCACCCATCTTGTTAAAGGCCTACAGAAAAAAACCCTATGAGGGCCAGTTGAGGGACCTGAATCTCTTTACCCTCCACAAGAGAAGACAGAGGTGATC
This sequence comes from Crocodylus porosus, assembly GCF_001723895.1. NCBI lineage: Eukaryota > Metazoa > Chordata > Crocodylia > Crocodylidae > Crocodylus > Crocodylus porosus. The sequence continues at coordinate 45,288,232 of NW_017728947.1, read as the reverse complement.
TTGTGGCCATCTACAAACTTATGGGGGACAGCAGGAAATAGGGCATATGATGTTTACCAGGGCACCGATCAGGGTAACTAGAAACAATGGCCACAGACTGGAGGAAAGCAGACTTAGACTGGACATCAGGAAAAAATTCTTCACAGTGAGGGTTGCCAAAAGATGTAATACGCTTCCAAGGGAGGTGATGCTGTCCCTTTCCTTGGAGGTATTTAAGAGGAGATTGGACAAACACCTGGCTGGGGTCATCTGACTCCAGCACTCTTTCCTTCCCAGGGCAGGGGGTCAGACTCAATGATCTAATAGGTCCCTTACAACCCTAAAATCTATGACAATCTAGGGAGAGCTCAGGTTAAGTCCACAGGGCCAATATATCATAAGTCACTTAGTCTTGCAATTCTGAGTAGAACAATGTCTAAACACCTCAAAAATCTTAGCTGCGTTTGGATAATTTACCCTTTGCTTGCCCTCATGGGTTTCTCCTGGGAAACCTGTGAATAGCTGGAGAACTAGGAAAATAATGACAACAGATATATCAGGCATAAACCACTATTGCAAGAATACATACCACTTTAAAAATGTGAAAAGAAATCCATCTTTTCAGACTCATTTCCTTTTGTCCCTTTTAAAGTCACCTTTAAAAGTGTTAGATAATCTTTTTTTTTTCCCCCCATCTTGGCTGAAAAAGAGCTAATGTAGCATGAAACCTCCAAAATGTATGAACTAGGTTCTGGAGTTGAGGCAGTATTGTCTGAATAAATTTGAGCATCTCCTGAATTCTCGCCTTTGGCAAATGAACTCTGTGTGTGGCTGTGGCTACTGTGGCTATAATACTCCACTAATTATGCTTTTGAGTGGCAGTGAATATACATTTCTATTGCCTTTTTCTTAGATCCAAGAACTGAAATGGGAAACAAGTCTCTTTCAGGCTAGATTTTTCCCTATGAGATGTTTTGGCTTCATTATTTAAATCACTGATGTACCGGAAAATATAGCTTCCTTGCTTTTGGTGGTCAACTCCTTCTATGGGTAGGCCAGTGGTGTCAAAACTTTTCAGCCTTAGGATGAAAGAGGTTATTCCAAAAGAGTCAAAGCTCCACAATGAATACTTTGGAGCAGATTCTGTTCCTTACCTCTCCCTTTTTACTGTTCATTTATACTCCATTTGTGCTGCAAATGGAGCAGAAACCACTCAGAATTCCCCTGCTTGGGACAGAGAGGGCTCCAGTGAGTACAGAGTCAAAGCACAGCTGGGTTCTATTATCTCCTTTGCCTACATCAGGGAGCGAGTCAGTCATGGGAAGGGGAAGTAGCTGGAATATGCTGAACTTCAGATATATCTAGCACATACATTGTCCCTGAGGGATCCTAGCCAGTTAGTACAAATGAGAGGGCACCCAAAGATGCAAAGAGGGCATTTCAAAAATGCAAATTTCAATAAGCTCAGGTCACTAGTAGGGGTAGTGCTGTCGGACCAGGGATTGAAGGTGAAAAGAGTGCACGAAGAGTGGTCATTCCTTAAGGACACAATCCTTGAAGCACAAAGGAAATCTATTCCCATGCAGAGGAAAGGTACCAGAAGGGCTGGGAAGCTCTCCTGGCTAAACAGGGAAATCATGGCCCTCCTAAGAAAGAGGCATACAAACAATGGAAGCTGGGGACAACAAGAAATCCTTCTTTAGGTACGTAGGGAACAGAAGGAAAACAAATGAGAGTCTGGGGCCATTGCTCAGCAACTCAGGACAGCTGGTTACCAGCACTCAAGAGAAAACTGAATTCCTAAATGACTGCTTTGCTTCAGTATTTCACTGGACCAAGGGCAAAATCATACCAGATAGGGTACAGAATAAGCAGGGCAGGAATGACTGCCTCCCTACTATTCCCAAAGAACTGGTGTGTGATCAGTTAAAGAAATTAGACATATGTAAGTCAGCAGGACCGGGTGAACTCCATCTAGAATGCTGAAAGACCTGGTGAAGTCATCGCAGAGTCCCTAGTGAAACTCTTCCAAAACTCATGGCACTCTGGAGTGGTCCCTGAGTACTGGAAGAGAGCCAATGGTGTGCCTATCTTCAAGAAGGGGAAGAGGGAGGATCTGGATAACTATAGTTAATTAACTTAACTCCTATCCCAGGGAAAATCCTGGAAAAATTAATTAAGCAGTCTATCTGTGATTGGCTTGCAGAAGGTAGGATTCTGAATGACAGCCAGCATGGGTTCATTGTGGGCAGGTGTTGTTTTACCAACTTCATCTCCTTTTATAATCAGGTGACTTGTCACCTGGATAAGAGAGAAGAAGTTGATGTTGTATACCTTGACTTCCAAAAAGCCTTCGATCTGGTATCCCACAATGTTCTCGTGAGAAAATTGGAAGATTGTGGGATTAACTGTGAGGCAGTTAGGTGGGTAGGAAGCTGGCTGCGGGGTAGGACCCAGAGAGTCCTAATGAACTGTATCATCCTGGTGAGTAGTGGGCAACAGGGGTTGATTCTTAGTCCAGTACTTTTCAACATCTTTATCAATGATTTGGATGTGGGGGTGAAGGGCTCGCCGGCCAAGTTCATGGACGACACCAAGTTATGGTGAAGTGTGGTTACACTTGAAGATAGGCTACAGATACAGGCGGATCTAGAGAAGCTGGCAAGTTGGGCAAGTCAGAACCAGATGAAGTTCAACACTGAGAAATGTAAAGTGCTCGCCCTGGGGAGGAACAACCCCCTACACATCTACAGGCTTGGTGGTGCCAAGCTGGCTAGAACCATGAACGAAGGGACTTGGGCGTTATAATAAACCACCATATGAGTATGAGCCAGCAATGAGATGTTGTTGCCAGGAGGGCGAATAATACTCTGGCATGCATCAATCAGTGCATCTCCAGCAAAACCAAAGAAGTTATTTTTCCACTCTATTCATCACTGGTGAGATCCCAACTGGAGTACTGCATCCAGTTCTGGGTGCTGCACTTTAACAAGGATGTGGTAAAGCTCGAGATCCCAGAGGAGGGCCACCCATATGATCAGAGACTTGCATGGCAAGCCATACAAGGAAAGGCTGAAGGACCCGTGGCTCTTCAGCTTGAAAAACAGAAGGCTGAGAGGGGACTCAGTAGCAGCTTAGGGGAGTACATCAAGGGCTTGGTGAACAACTGTTCACCAGGGCACCCTTGGGAAAAAACAGGAGTAACACCCTTGGGAAAAACCTGGCCACAAACTCCTGGAAGACTTTCAGGCTCAACATTAGAAAAAACTTCTTTACAGTTAGTGTGTCCAGACTGGAATAAGCTTCCTCCAGAGGCAGTGTAATCACCTACCCTGGAGATCTTCAAAAAGGACTGAACAGTTACCTTGCTGGGGTCACTTGACCTCAGCTGTCTTTCCTGCCTGGTGCAGGGGGCTGGACCTGATGATCTTCTGAGGTCCGTTCCGGCTTTACAATCTATGAATCTAAAATGCTTCAGCCTGAGCTGAGACTGGGGAGAGAATCAGCGAGCCATAACATTGACTTATTTGTTACAAGGAGTAGGGTTGGAATAGGGTGAAGAGTTGATTAGTATCAGAGAAATCCCACAGAGGAAACAGGGTGGCTGGGGTAGCCTTTGATCACGCATCTGAGTTACTGCAAGCTAGTTAGATCTCAGATAGCTTACTCAAAAGTATTATCCAGAGACAGGTGGAGATTCCGTCTGGAGGCAGGCAATGCATTGATCATGAGTTTTGAGAGAGAGAGCAAGTTTCAGGTGGTCCAGCTCCTCTCTCCCTCTGAGTTTTCATCGTGGCTACTCCTCCTGGGCAGTCCTTAACTTATAGCCCTTATGACCTCATTTACCTGGTCCAATGGAGGCCAGAACCTGTTGGCTGCCAGCCAACTGATTTGAAATGCATCACTGGTTGCTGGGCAGACTGGCAGAGTCTCTAGTCCCCTCCCAGTCAGGTTGGCATTGATTAACAATAGGAAATGTAAGCCCCTCACCCAGGTATGTGATGCCAGTCACATAGGAAAGGGATCAGCCAGACATGAGGTGCCCCCAGGGAGGCACTTGGAGCCTGGAAGGTGGTTGGGTGCAGTGAGGTGGGTGGCTCAGTGCAGGACCACCCTGTACTGGCCTGCCACTCTCCCCTTCCTGTGCCTGATCTGCTGCTCTGCTTTCTGCCTCATGCTCTGTGATCGCTGCCCTGTTGGCTGTGTGGCACACACACAGGCTACCTGTGCCAATCGTGACATGTGCCACAGGTTGGCCACCCCGGCTCACATTAGACCTGCTCAAAAGACTGAAGGCAGCAGTTCCCCTACTCCTCTGCAGAGATGTGGCTTTGGTTTAAAGAAAATCACAGTACCTGGATCAAGGGACACATTTTCAATTTGTAATTAAGTACAATTTTTCTCCTTTTTCTCCTTTCAAGTCTGATGCTCACAAATTGTCCCTGGGATGCTATTTTGATACTATTGAGTTAAACACCCATCAGACACCTTGGGTCCAGTATCATAGAAAAACAGGGCTGGAAAGGACCTCGAGGTCATGTAATTCAACCTTCTGCCTGAGGCAGGATCATTCCTATACAAACCATCCTATACAAATCCATAATCTTACCTTTTTAGTAAAAGTACAGTCAATTGTGACACAAGACAAGACATAATGCCCTAACCTGCTACAGGTAATGCAGGGGGCTCAGCAGCCTAGAAAGGTCAAGCTATAAAAATTTGTACTGATGGAGGCCTTCCCTGTAACAGAAAGAAGCAGGAATTCTGATGACCTGTAGCCATTATATTGTGACCCTACAGACCTTAAAAAGATATGTGACATCTAATTCAAATGTTGTTGTAGTGGCTCAGCATACAGTGGGGTCTAATATATAAGGCAGAATCACACAAGTCATAGGTCAACCAAAAATGCACCTCAAAAATAAACTCTTGCCTGTGACACTAAGAATAATGCTTGGCCTGCCTGAAGAGAAGTGACATGTCTAGCTGACTTTTTCAACATCCATAGACATTTTTGTGTTTTATAAACCCAACAGTAGCATAACTAGGGAGAGGTGAATGGGACACTAGCTTCAGGCACTGATTTAGAGGGGGCATTATATGCCCCCCATCTCCCCTTGGAGTCTTTGTCATGTCAGTCACAGCCTTGTGTAGCCTGGTCATAGGATCTGGGTAAGTGCACCCCCATGCCTAGTAAAGTATTTCTGGGGTTGAAGGGGTAGAATGCAGGCCCCCGGGAGACTTTGCCATGGGAAGGGTCTGAATAAGGTACCAGGAGTAGCCCCTGGGGATCCTGTGCTGCTGCCTGTCCCTTGGGCAGAAGCTGCAGCAGTAGCAACTACTAAGTGAGGAGGGCTGGGGCAGATAAAATTATTTTCCCTCTCCCCGCACTTCCACTGCTGTCCAGTAGTCATTGTAACTCCCCTTTGCCACACATATCTCTTCCCTGGGTGCTGAAACAACTTGCTATGCTGGCGGATGAGTAATTGGGCCACAAAAAAATTGAAGGCACCTTTGCTTATTTTTTGAAATTCTGGAAGAAATAGTCACTGACAACAGGCTGCAGTTAGCCACTTATTCATACTGAATGTCTGAGGCAAAATATGACTTCCATCTCCCAGCACAGATGAGAGTGGACTGGGTTCCCAGGGAATTTTATAACTAAGAGACTCGATTTTAGTTCTGGTGAGCTGTAGGGCAAGTCCCACATTAGGAGCAACACTCACCCTGTTTCATCTAATATAGTCTGGTCTACTGATTATAACTCTGCTAACCCTAGAATCAAATCTTCATTCTAAATAGACCTGCTTTTACAAGCTGTGCTGCTGAGGAATTCTGAATTAAGAGGTAGCCCATTGTTTTCTAACTAGTAGAATATAGTCCCAAAACTTACCCAACCTGGGAAACCCAATCTGGCTAATTACTGAATGAGGAAAGTGAATGGGCAGCATCCAGGTGTTGTTTTGGGTCTGCATTTGCATTCAGCAACCATCTTGTTTACAACCAATCTTGCTTCTCAACCTGAAGAAAAGGTGACATACTCACCTGGTTCTCAACAGAGCAGAATTGTTATGTGGCCTTAGTTATAATGGTGCTAACACTGCTTCATTAGTGAAAGGAAATTATCCTATTGAGAAGATCTCAACTAGCTACGGCACTTGTGAGGTCTGATCATTCAAGTGAGTTAACTGGACAACACCTTCAAGAACAACTAGAAGATTTCCAGATGTGAATGAATGTTGAAGATGGCGACTGGTGTAAGTCCAAACACTTAAACCTGTTTATATAGACACAAGGGGGATAACTGTATCCTGGCTCCTATAATGAAGTCAGGATAGGGAGCTGCAGAAGCTTCTAAATAGAAGTTTTATAAGAAGGCAGAAAGATGGCAGCTTCAGGGATGATTCCATTTTCCTAATTCTAATGAAGTTACCTATTCAGTGTTAGAAAGTGGTTCTCTGTTATTTCTTACCATTATGAAATGACAGGGAGGAAACAAAGAGGCCAAAAGTGGCGAGAAGGGGAGACCTAAATGTGTGTACATGGGAAAGAGAATGCATGGAGAGAATTCATAGAGAAGAAAGATGAATAAGAAAATGCCATATTTTTTGCATACAGCACACATGTATATAAGTCATAGATTCATAGATTCATAGATGCTAGGGTCGGAAGGGACCTCAATGGATCATCGAGTCCGACCCCCTGCATAAGCAGGAAAGAGTGCTGGGCCTACATTACCCCAGCTAGATACACATCCAACCTTCTCTTGAAT